>NW_023010064.1:0-47488 GCF_902201215.1 Prunus dulcis
AGATGATTTCTAATGTCTTTTTCTAAAAACCCAATTTTCTCATATCCTCCGTATTGTTTGGCCATTGCAGCAAAAATTTTACTTGGCTTCACTCCAACTGAATGCAAAGCATTAATATTATACTTGTCGGCACTGTTGATTCTTCTATTACTTGGAAAGTAGTGTATATGCTCTGGATAGAGATCATGGTTATGCTCTCTGACAAAATTACAAACAAACCATTTTCCATCATACCTTCTTTTGACTTCCAAGCTTGCTTTGCAATCTATTTTCAAGCAAGGCCGTGGGTTAATAGCATCAGATTTTCGTTTTTTCCCATACCTTGTACAAGCAAATTTTGTATCAATCCATTCTCCGGATGTCTTTGACCGACGACAAGATACCTTTGAGGCAGCAAATCCTTTTTGTTTGGCATACTCTGAATAAAATTCATACGCCTTGTCATCTGAATGGAATTCCATTTCACTAAAGTATGTGTCTTCATTAATAAAGCTTGCACTCTTAAATATATTAGTGTTATCTTGACTCACACCATCAACATCTTCTTCAGGCAAATTCAAGTCAATCTCAACTCCCATGGACACGTAACAATATAGGCTTGAGATAAAATATATAGAAGCAAAATAATAAAAAATCACCAAAATCGAATTCAATATGAAAACCTAAATATATTACAGTTTAGATTAACAAAAGAAATACCCATCAACCTAAGAAAATACTTCCAACAGATATCAATTTTCAGCACAATAATACAGCAGAAATGAAACCATACCTTTGACCAAGACTCGGAGCAAGAGAAGCTGAACAAGATGCTTTAGCTTTTGTGGTTGAGCCTGAGAGTTGAAAAGGCAGGAGCATCTTCTGAAAGATAAAGCAAAGAGAAGACGATTTAGCTTCAAGGGCAAATATGGAAATATAATTTTTGGTTTTTCTGTAATTAGTAGCATTGTTTTATGTGTAAGGAAAGTGACACGTGTCAAGCAAAGAATGGAGAAGGTCCAAAGGAGAAATTTAGAGAAAATGTTGCTAGCATTCCCCAGTGCTAGCAGCCTTCTCTCTAACCTTCTCCTTTGGACCTTCTCTTTTCTTCTCATGACTTTCTTTACACTTAAAACAATGTCATTAATGCATCACACAAACTAATTTTTGTTTTCCAAATTTACCCTTATTAAATGTATTAACTTATTTTAATAACAAGCTAATTTTTTTACAACTTTCTTATCACCTTGTTAAAAAATTAAATAAGAAAATAAAAACTGAAGTTTTTAAAAAAAAAAAATTTCCAAAGAGAATGTGTGTTTTGTTAAAAACAAAATAAAGATGATAACAATGTCATGTAACAAATTTTATTTTTTTATATTCTAAAAAATGACGTTTTTCTTATTTTTTTTCTTATTTAATTTTTAACAATGTGCTAAAAAAGTTGTAAGAAAATTTGAATAAATTGAAGGAAATATAAAAGCCAATACATTTTTAAAGGGTAAACTTGGAAAACAAAAACTAACTTGTGTGATGCATTAATGACATTATTTTAAGTGTAAGGAAAATGACACTTGTCATGAGGAGAAGAGAGAAGGTCCAAAAGAGAAGGTTAGAGAAAAGGTTGCTAGNCATTTCTCATACATTATACATGCATAAGTCCCCATCCCCCTCGATGTATCACTCACTAGCTTTCAAATAGTGATTTTGTCAGAGGTTCAATCAAGTTCATCTCTGACATAAAAAAAAATTAAAAAAAATCTAAGGATATCACCTTAGTCTCAAGCATGTTGTTTCTCCCATTATAAGTTCTATTATGAGGCGGGGCGGCCCTGGGGTGGTGCAAGTGGCGCCCCCGCACAGGGCCCCCGATTTTTAAGGGCCCCAAAAAAAAATATTTATATTATATATATATTAATATTATATGAATCGATATATATAGTGTAGCGTATAGATATTTACACAACAGCTTGTTCAGAGGAGTTGGATGGAGCTCTCTTGGGCAAAAGGGCCCGAGTTCGATGCTCCTTGAGGTCGTTCTACTGGCTAGCCTTTTTTGATATTATTTTTGCATTCAAACTTTACATAATTATAAAATTTAAATAAAATAAAAAAACAGAAAGCCTTTTACAAATAGGCAATGTGAAGCTTAATTTAACCACACCAAAGGAGGAATTTATATGCTATACATATATCCCCCAAAGGTTCTTAAAAATAAAATAAAAAAGGTTTTCTCCTTCAAGAAAAGTACTTTCTTCATTCAAAACACCATGAAAAAAGCTTCATGACTTCTTCTTTCTCTTAAACTCTGATTTTCTAGTAAGTAAGCATCATTGTTCATCAATTTCTCTTTGGTTCTTTTTTCAATCCTTTGACAATTTTTGTTATTCTTTCAATTTCAGGAATTTGAACACCAAAAAAAGAAAACCCTAATTCCTGAATTCATAAAGACCACTCAAAATAAAATAGTCATATTCAAATCTCAATTCAAATTCAGGTATGTATCTAAATTTCAATCTATTCTATATATTACATGACTTATTTTATTAAATTATTATCATGTTGATGATTGGTTGTATGAGAATATAGTTTGTAGAAATATTTATCTATTTCTTGCTGGGGTTTTCTTCCAGGTTATAGGGTTTTGGAATTTTTCTTTATAATCTAAACATGCCACCTACTAGAAAATACGTTTCTGGATATACAAAACGTCTTAGAAAAAGAAAAATCGAGGAATTGACTCAATCTCAAAGAGGAGCTCTTGATAGATTCATTGTTAGAGAATCACATGCTACAATTGATGAAAGTATTTTCAATGAACAAGAACAAGATGATGTTGAGGAATTGCAAGATATTGAAAACAATATGGATGAATGTGAGGGTAATGTTGAGCAGAATGAGAATGATGACAATGAAAATGCTGATATTGATGATCATAATGAAGATGTTGAAGATGTAGACATAGAAAATCATAACAATGAGAACATCACTGATTTATTCAATGAAGAACCAAGCCAGTCCATTCCATTGGATATTTATGATCCAAGAAATTGGGATAATATTGATCCCAAATTCCGTGACCTATTAGTGGAAAAAGGTCCTATAAGAGATCTATTAATAGGAAAAGGTCCTAAAGATCATTTACATAGGCGTTTCTCTTCAACATTTTACACTCGTTATTTGCCAAATGGAGAGCAACATGATAGAGATTGGCTAATGTATTCAAAGGATCTCAACAAAGTATTTTGTTTTTGTTGTAAGTTATTTAAAAAAGGGCCACAAAAAAGTCAGTTAGCAAATGAGGGATTTAAAGATTGGATACATCCTAGTGGCAGACTTAAAGAGCATGAGACAAGTATTGAACATATCAATCATATGAGCACTTGGATTGATTTTCGTATTAGATTGCAGAAATATAAAACAATTGATGGAGTTGTTCAAAACCGAATCAAGAAAGAGAAAGAGCATTGGAGGAATTTATTAAAAAGATTAATTTCAATTGTGAAATATCTTGGAAAATATAGTTTGGCTTTTCGTGGAAGTAATGAGAAGATCCATGATATAAACAATGGAAATTTTATGGGCCAAGTGGAAATGATTGCAGAGTGGGATCCAGTTATGAAGGAGCATGTTCGACGTATGGATGATAAAGAGACTCATTATCATTATCTTAGTCATAAGATTCAAAATGAATTGATACTTTTGTTAGCTTCTGAGCTCAAAAGTGCAATCATTAAAAAGATTGAAGAAGCTAAATATTTTTCTGTGATTCTTGATTGTACTCCAGATGCTAGCAACCAAGAACAAATGAGTTTGATAGTAAGATGTGTGGATGTCTCTACTAATCCAATAAAGGTTGAAGAATTCTTTTTGGAATTTTTGATTGTGAATGATACAACAGGACAAGGACTTTTTGAAGAGTTGCAAACGGTGTTGCAAAAACTTAAGCTTGATATTGATAATGTGAGAGGACAAGGCTATGATAATGGATCAAATATGAGTGGGAAATACCAAGGTGTCCAAAGAAAACTTTTGGATGTAAATCCTAGAGCATTGTACACACCTTGTGGTTGTCATAGTCTTAATTTAACACTTTGCGATATTGCAAACTCTTGTGGAAAAGCAAAAGATTTTTTTGGAATCATACAACGTATTTATACATTGTTTGCTAATTCTACAAAGCGGTGGAAGATATTGAAAGATAATGTTAAACACTTAACTCTGAAATCATTGTCAGTTACACGTTGGGAAAGTCGTATTGAAAGTGTAAGAGCAATAAGATTCCAAGCTGCAGATTTAAGAGAAGCTTTACTTCAGTTAGCAGAAAGTGACGGTGACTCCAAAATAACAAGTGAAGCTAATTCTTTGGCAACATATGAACTTGGCAACATATTAAATTTCTTGAAAATATTAAATTGTTTTCCAAAAGCATTCATTGCATATAGAATCCTATTGACTATTCCTGTTACTGTTGCATCTGCGGAAAGAAGTTTTTCAAAATTAAAATTGTTAAAATCATACTTGCGATCAACTATGTCGCAAGAAAGATTAAATGGACTAGCTTTGATTTCAATTGAAAGTGAACTTCTTGAAAAACTTGATTATGAACATTTGATTGATGATTTCTCTTCTAAAAATTCAAGAAGATCAATTTTCAGACATTAGTATTGTACTAGCTGTGTTTTTTTTCTTCTGGGGTAAAAGCTCTCGTAATAATTTTAATTCTTCAAATAAGACAGCAAATACAATGTGAATGATTTTTGGATAATCAGGTATGTTTTTGTTGTTGCTTTTGTGTTTAATGCAATATAATCTAATTTGTTAATGACATTTGTGTGCAACTACTCTTTAATTTGTGATTGCCAATTTTTTTTTTTCTATTAAACACAGATTGCTTATTGGAGGCAGCAAGAGACTTTATAGGGGCACAAGGAGCTTATTTTTGTACAAAACATTTAACTTTATCAAATGGAAACATTTAAATTTTTATGAGTTTGATTTATGATTGTCATTGCATATTTATTGATGGTGAATTTTAGTTATTAAAAAAAAATTGTTTATGACATTAAGTTATGGCAAATTTTTATAGTATTTTCGTATTAGATTATGCGAGGCCCCAATTCATGTTTCGCACAGGGCCCTCAAAATCTCAGGGACGGCCCTGATTATGAGCTCGGGCTATTGCAGCTTGAGAATCCCGTTCTCTTGCATCCTATGACCCAAGGAAATTGTGGTTCAAGAAATAAAACTGATTTAAATATCATCATTTTTTACTTCTCCAATATCAAAACACTATTTCGGTTATTAAAAATAAATTAAAACAACATTTAAGATAAAACTGAGAAACCAAACAACCACCACCATGACAGAGAAAGGCAGAATTATCCACCGCCAGGAGAACAGAACTGTGCAGTCTAAATATCACAATGCATAGACACATACAAAGCTGACCTCTTCCATAAAGGGATATCTGACAAGATATTCTCACAATGCAGACATTTCAAAGTTGGTTTTCTTCCATTAATAGCCAAGATGTTGTTACATCCACTTGGCCTCAAATTCATGTCTATTAGAAATATTTCCATTGAGATACTGATACCAATATAAAACTTGGATGCTTTATGAATCACATTTGAGTCAACAGCTTCCCCAAAAGGATTTAAGGGTCCATACATTTACACCAAATTTGGAAGGTGTTTAGTTCACAGATATTCCAGTGGCTAACGTATGAAAAGACAATTATTTTAACGTGATTCCAGGATAGGAGAAGCTTGATGAGAAATGAGATAAGGAGCAGAAAAAAGGATAAGGCTTTTCTTTGTATTCTTCTTAGTAGGGAAGGGAGAAAAAATGTCCCTCTTTACAAAAACATCTGTTTTATTTATAGGGAGAATTAAATGAGCCATCTATGTCACGTCAAATGTCAGATGACGGGCGGTCGGGTTTGTCCACATCCTCTGCTCATGATGACCTTCACATTTCTACTGGGGGCGGGCGTGGGTAGAGTAGCCTGCTGTACAAGGCGGTAGTCACATCTGATCAGGTGGTAATCTAAGCGGTTTATACCTGACTTTTGAGGGGACATAGGCACACTTTACGAGGTGTGGTAAACTTGTAGTGTACGAGGCCCGCGTGTCATATTTAATTGGGCGGATGAGCTCGGCGTGTACCAAGCATCAACATAAGGAGTACTGTTCTATCCAATAGATAGAATTCTGTTCTGCTCTAGTTTTATAAAGTGTATCACCCTTTGTTTAAAAAAAAAAAATGTGTATCAACCTTTGTTCCTCTCATAATGCTCAAACGAATTGTTTGCTAATAATGTAAGCAGATCATTATGCTTTGCAGTGTAAGTTAGGTAGCATCCGATCTACCCTTAAGATTGTTGGAAAAATTTGGTTGATGGATGCTAGTTTTCTTGCAAAACATCACATAAAATAATTGTTAATGATTTATAATTTACATTGCATTGTAAATAAAATAACATAAAATAAACAAAATAATAAAAAATACTTATGGCATGTAGTCAAAGGTCTCTATGTCATAATTATTTTGTTTTATGCTTGAGTAGAATAATAGATTTAGGTTGATGTGTGTAGTTACTGTCCTTAAGAGTAGATTTCGCCCCTTGAAGACAATGTCTCAATGTAGTTAGGCTGTATGGCGCCCCACCCTCCTTCATAACATGTTATAATTGTTTCTGGAAATTTGATGGCTAACACCAAAATAAACAAATGAATTTGCAGAAACGGTGTTATAGTGAAGAGACGTGGTTTTTCCCTAGTTGTGGAAACTTTGTGAGAACTATTTGGTCTGGTAGCAATTGTTGTACCCAAGAAAGGAAAGTTTCAGAAAGATTCAGAGGGTTGAGATGAAAGAGTTGTATATTTCATTGATGTATTTGGTATACAATAAAGCTGCAGACTAAAACCCTAATTGTCCACTGTGTAATGTGAGTATATATATATATATATATATATATATATATATATATAGCTATACAATTGTATGTATTCTTGAACAGTATCGAAAATATACAAGAGGTAGAAAACGATGGGTCGCTATGAGTGCATTTGAATGCGCCCCAAGCACTCCCTTCCCTTCTGCGTTCTCTTGCCCAACTCTTCCAGATCCAACCAGCTCGATGGCGTCTGCGTCTCCTGGTTTCAAGTTTTCGGCTCATTGGCTTACGGAGAGTCCTGCTATCATGAAGGATGCTTCATTCAAACGGTTCCGTTTACAGGATTTTGCGCCTCTTGGAAGAGATGATGGTGGCATGGATCAGTCCGATCAGATCCCTCCCATGCTAGAGGTCAATTTCAAAGATAAGTTACTAAGCTCTTCTTGTTTCGAATATACTGAAGGAATGGAGAAGGATGGGTTCTCTATTGAATCTGGTGATTATGAAGTTAAGGATTCTCCTTATGGTCCTTCAATTCGGTTTTCTGAACATGTTAAAAATAAGATTTATAGACAGTAGAAAAATTCTTTGATTATCCAGTTTGTAGGGAAGACTCATACGTATAATTTTGTCCTTGCACGGTTGAAGCATCGTTGGAGACTAAAGGGACCTATGCAATTGGTTGATTAAGACAATGGGTTCTTCATTGTTCGGTTTGTTCTTGAAGAGGACCTATTGTATGTGTTAACTGGGGGTCCTTGGGTAGTAGCAGGACAGTATGTTGCTGTCCAAAAATGGAGGCCTAAGTTTTTTGCATCTGAGGAGCATGTCTCCCGTATTACTGTTTGGGTGAGATTATCTGGTATGGGAGTTGAATTCTTCAATTCTTAGACTATTAAGTGTATTGGGGATTTGATTGGCTCATCATATAAGGTGGATGTTCATACTGTAGGTAAGATGAGAGGTAAGTTTGCAAGGGTCTGTATTGAAATTGATATGAATAAGCCCCTCATCCCTTACCTAGTTGTTGAAGGTAGGCCTGTGAGAGTGGAATACGAAAATCTCCCTGTGATTTGTTTTAATTGCTGCAGAGTTGGGCACAGTAAAGAGCATTGTCCTTTTGCTAACCCTGTCCATAAGAACAATGAGGCTGATATGGATATGATTGGGGATATTCAAGAAGAGATGCGTTTTCATCAAGTGGAGAAGTTACGTAAGATGAGGCTTGATCATAATCAAAGAGGCCCAATTGATCCTACTGGGGATAAGGTAGGTTTTGGCATTTGGAATGTATTCCGACTAGAAAAGCTTGGAAGAAGAATTTTAAAAATTGGACTGCTGCTAGCGAAGATAAAGGAAAGGGTGTTAGCCTGAGGTCGTCCACAAGAGAACAGGAGAAGGCTTTTCATTCCAGCAATGTTTTGCCTCAAAAAGATAAAAAGGAAGTTGTTCAAAAGGGTAATTCTGAGGCTGCGATTTATGATGCTTCTGGTTCTAGATTTAATATCTTGGAGAATGAGTGTTTTGATAGTAAGCAAAAGCATGTTTTTGGGACTTTGGAGAATCTTCTGTCAATTAATGGGAAGGCTATTTGAAATCGGTACTTAGGTGACGATGGATAAACTTAAAAGATATTCAGCTAAAAATGCAACAAACTTCACACACTCTAGACCTTGGCCAATCACTCTTATGACTAGTCAATTGTCAGATATGAATTATACCAAAAAACAACATACACAGAGCATACCATGATGTACCTGCAAGCCTATAGAATTACTAGTGACAACCTAGGCACTCAGAAGGATCCATCAATCTAGGCATCCCCTGTGCTAGCAACAACTATGGTGAAAGTGTGTGAAGACAGCATAATCAAGCAAACACCAAACAACAGATAATGATGACTAGTCAACCACAATTCATACGATGACTAGTCGACCACCAAGAACACAAACCCAAAAAAATTACAAGGATGCAATCAGAAATTGTTCACCCAGAAACCCACCATTGGGAAAAACTGGGGGTCATCAACCGACCAGGCAATCTACTAAGTAGAAAAAGATTCTTACAAAGGAACACAAGCAAGCTCAAGCAAAACCTAGATCTATTTAGGAAGATGAGCAATACCTCCTTTGTGCAATCTTCTTCTCCAACTTAGCAAAGCTTGAAGCCCAGTTCTTCATGGCAATGGCAGCTCCTTCTTTAGCTCATTCATCCCATGGCACCAGCTTGCAAGCTCAACTCAAACAGAAACCAAAATTTGGATTCAAAGGAGAATGACCAATTTCTTCAAGAAACCATACTCTTGAAGAAATCAGTAGTGAATCTGACCTAGATATAAATGAGAGAATGTTTTTATGAAGCTAGATGCAGATTCATATTTCAAATGCAGTTTTTTCATAAAGAAATCAATTTGGAAAAACTCATAGATGAAATATTGTTCTCTCTTGAGGAAGAAGAACGGAAAGATAGAAAACCAATCTTTCCTCCAATTCCACACAAAAGAGACAGCTTCCTAAAGAGGAATCGCAAGGCCTATACATACCAAAAAATTCCCTTAGGTCAGAATCCCATGTGGCAGCAGAGAGAGAAAAAGGAATAGGACAAAAAAGTTGGTTATCAAGCTGGAGAGCAAGGATGACTAGCCATCCAAGAAACAGATGACTAGTCATCATTTTATGAAAACAGTATAATGCAATGTTATGCAATGCACAATTTACCTTTGCCAATTTGCATGAACCTCCATATGATAGTTGTTAGTTAAGAATGATAGTTGCTAGTTAAGAACACCTAGAGAAGCTATTCTCAATCAAAACTTGAGCTTGATAAATAACAATAGAAATCCTATTACAAAGTTGTCAGGGAAGCCAAAAGAAAAACCCAAAATGCATACATTAACACTATTCAAAGTAAAGATGATGGTGGTTGGAATGATCTAATTCCTCCTAATAAGGGCAAGAAAAAGGTTGGTAGGCTGAGAACAGTTTTGTCTAATATTTCAAATAAATCTGCTTTTAGGCCTGCTATTGTTTTGAGGCCTAGCTCTAAGAATTTGCCTCATGACTCCATTATAACGTTTGTGTCTGAGTTGGACCAGGCTTTGAGCAAGCTTAGGAAGCCTGTGACTAGCTTTGATAATGCAGGTTTGGAAATTGGGGAGGTTAAGGCTCGTAGGAATTATTATTCTTCCACTCCTAAGCCTCGAGCTCCAAATATTATTTCTATGGTTTCTAGAGGTGCTGATCAGGATATGGAAATTCAAGATTTGAGGGATTCTAAGATTGTGCAGTTGGAGTCTGAAGTTGGTGAAGCTTTAATTGCTGATGTGTCTGCTTGTTGTGTGCTTGTTGTGCAGAGGATGGCAAGGCTCAAGGTCTCAAATGTATGGGGCCTTTGTCTACCAAATCTACTTAGGTCTGGTTTGACCGTTTCTCTCTTCCTTCCATCATAATGATCGGTTGTTGGAATATTAGAGGGGCAGGTAATAAGAGATCTTTGCTTGCTATGCAAGATCTTAAGTATAGACATAATTTGGGTATGTTGGTTATTGTGGAGCCTAGAATTAGTTCCAGTAAAGCTCGGAAAGTCATTTCTCAACTTGGCTTCCCTAAAGCTGAAATTTCTGATGCTGTAGGCTTCTCTGGTGGTATTTGGTTGCTGTGGGATGATGCTAAATTCAACTTGAGAGTCATTCATTGCATGGATCAAGCTGTTTCTGTTTGTGTTGAGACTTCTGGAGGTATTTCTCGGATTTTACTGTCGTGTATGGGCATCCTTGCCCTGCTAGGAGAGCTTATCTCTGGCAAAACTTATCTATTATTGTTGCTTCTTGGAATCTTCCTTGGGTTGTCTGTGGGAATTTTAATGATATCTTGTTTGAGGATGAAAATTTTGGAAAATTATCTTGTAAAAGTAGAGGTTTCAAGGACTGGTTTGATCAGAATGGGCTCATTGATTTGGGATTTTTGGGACCCAAGTTTACTTGGGTTAATAAGAGAGTTGGTGGTGATTTTGTGATGAAGAGATTGGATAGGGTTAATTGTAACAAGGAGTGGAGGGTTTTATTTCCTGAAGCTTTCGTAAGGCATCTGCCTAGAGGATGTTCTGATCATAGTCCTCTTTTGATTAGTCTTATTTCTGATAAGATTCCTTCAGCTGAGCTTAAACCTTTCAGATTTGAGGCAATGTGGCTTAAACATTGTTTATTTCCTGAGTTCATTCAAGCTGAGTGGAAGAATTTGGAACGTTCAGTTTCTAAGAAATTGGATATGTTGATTCCCCTGCTTCGGGAGTGGAATACTCAAGTCTTTGGTCAAATTTTTCAGAAGAAAAAGAGAATTCTTGCTAAGCTTCAAAGTATTCAAAGGTCTCTTTGTAAGGGTTTCTCCCTTTTTTTGAGTAATCTAGAGAAGCAACTTCAACAAGAGTTTGAGGATTTATTGGATCAGGAGGAAGTGTTTTGGAAACAAAAATCTTGGCTGCAAGGTGGGGATAGAAATACCAAGTTCTTTCACATTACTACTCTTGTCAGAAGAAGAAGGAATAGGATTGAAAGACTTAAAGATATTAATGGGGATTGGATCTCTAGTAAAGAAGGTTTGAAAGTGCTTGCTGTTGAGTATTTTCATGGGCTTTTTTTGGATAATGCTGTTGATATCATTTGTAGTCCTTTGCCATCCCTTTTCCCTCATATTCCTAAGGCTGATTTGGCTGCTGTCAGTAAGGAGGTGACTGAACAGGAGGTGCATGATGCTCTTTTTGCTATTGGTCCCTACAAGGCTCCTGGTCCCGATGGCTATTCTGCTATTTTTTTCCATAATTATTGGTCTCTTTGTAAGAAAGATATTGAAGATTTGGTGTTTAAGTGTTTTTCTAGTGGTTCCGTGCCAGAGTTTCTGAACAGTACCCTTGTTACTCTAGTTCCTAAAATCACTAATCCTTAGAGCATGCTACAGTTCCGTCCAATTAGTCTATGTAACACTTTATACAAAGTTGTTTCTAATATCATTGTTGGAAGGCTCAGACCTCTTATGTGTAAGCTTGTTAGCCCCAATCAAGTTAGCTTTGTTCCTGGTCGTCAAATTTCAGATAATATCTTCATTGCTCAAGAGGTTTTGCATAGATTCTATAGAGCAAGAGGTAAAACCGGGTATATAGCTTGGAAAATTGACCTCTCTAAGGCGTATGACATATTGAAATGGTCTTTTATCGAGCAAACTCTTGCAGAAATTGGTATTAGGGAAACTTCTCTTCATCTTATTATGAGCTGTGTCAAGAATGTCTCTTACAAAATTATCTTGAATGGGCAGCTTACTGAGAGTTTCAAACCTCAAAGAGGTGTTAGACAAGGTGACCCTCTTTCCCCTTACCTCTTTGTTTTATGTATGGAAAAGCTTAGTCACATCATTGCTGCTAGGGTGTTAAAGAAGGAGTGGAAAGCTGTCAGGGCAGCGAGGTCTGGTCCTTTAATTTGGCATATGTTCTTTGCGGATGACTTGATTCTTTTTGGTGAGGCTTCTGCATCAGCAAGCTATGGTTATGAAAAATTCTCTTGAGGAGTTTTGTGAGCTCTCTAGGCAGCATGTGAATTTTGAGAAATCTTTGTTGTACATATCTGCCAATACTAAGTCTGACCTTGTTGATCAAATTGAGTTAACTTGTGGTGCCACCAGATCCGCTAATATGGGGAATTATCTAGGAGTTCCCCTTGTCCAAGGGAGGGTTACCAAGGCTACGTATAAGGGGGTTTTAGTTAAAGTTCAGGCTAACTTGCTGCTTAGAAAAGTCAATTGCTTTCGATGGCTAGAAGAATCACTTTAATCCAGTATGTTGCTTCTTCTATTCCTCTGTATACTATGCAGACGGCTAAGCTTCCTTAAGCCGTTTGTGAAGACCTTGACAAATTTTCTAAAAGTTTTCTTTGGGGAAGTAGTGAGAACCATCATAAAACTCATTTAGTTAAATGGGATACATTTTGTTTGCCTAAACGTCTAGGAGGTTGTTGAATTCTCTAGAGATACAGGAATAGTCGCTTCTATTATTCTTCTCCCAAAAGGAGGATTAAATAGTGAACAGCCAATTACAAGTATGGAAAGGAAATAAAGGCTAAAAAGTCAACTCCTATGAAGAAGCCTCTAACTATGCTAATCTGCTATTATGCACAATTAAGTATATACAAGTCAACACTCCCCCTTAAGCTGGAGAATAGATATCTTGAATTCCCAGCTTGGCTAAAGAAGACTCAAACACCTTGCTAGAAACTCCCTTAGTAAGAATATCAGCAAGTTGATCATTGGTTTTCACGTAAGGAGTGCAAATCAATCCTTGTGATAATTTCTCTTTGATGAAGTGTCTGTCAATCTCAATATGTTTGGTTCTATCATGTTGTACAGGGTTGTGAGCAATACTAATGGCTGCTTTATTGTCACAAAATAATCTCATAGGATCCTGAATAGTAATCCTCAAATCTCGAAATAAAATTTTCAACCATAATAATTCGCACACACCGTGGGCCATAGCCCTAAACTCAGCCTCAGCACTAGATCTAGCAACAACTGTTTGCTTTTTACTACGCCAAGTGACTAGATTGCCACCCACAAACGTGCAATATCCTGTGGTTGATCTCCGATCTGAAATTGAACCGGCCCAATCTGCATCTGTGTAAGCCTCTATAGCAAAGTTATTATGCTTTGAAAATAAAAGGCCTTTACCAGGTGATGATTTCAAGTATCTAAGTATCCTTTCAACTGCTTGCATGTGGACCTCACGTGGCTCGTGCATGAATTGACTGACGACACTCACTGCATAAGCTATATCTGGTCTTGTATGAGCCAAATATATCAACTTCCCTACCAATCTTTGATATCTTCCCCTATCAACGGCTGTATCATCAGTTTGCTTTCCCAATCTATGATTTTGTTCAATTGGAGTGTCCGCAGGCTTGCATGCTAACATTCCAGTTTCAGTCAGAAGATCAAGTACATATTTTCTTTGTGAGACAAAGATTCCTTCTTTTGAATGTGCCACTTCAATGCCTAAAAAATATCGTAGTGTCCCCAAGTCTTTGATATCAAATTCCTTGGCCAAATGTATTTTCAGCTTACTGATCTCCTTTATATCGTCCCCTGTCATAATGATATCATCTACATAAACAATAACAATAGTAATCCTACCATCCCGAGAATGTCGTAGGAACAATGTATGATCTGCTTGACTAGGACGATATCCATACTTTTGCATAGCTTGAGAGAATCTACCAAACCATGCCCTAGGAGACTGTTTCAGGCCATACAATGATTTTCTCAGTCTGCATACTTTTCCTTGAGAGGTCTCATCTATACCTGGAGGCATGTCCATGTATACTTCCTCCTCTAAGTCTCCATGGAGAAAAGCATTCTTCACATCAAATTGTTGAAGAGTCCACCCCAAGTTAGCTGCTAAAGATAAGAGGACCCGAATTGTGTTCATCTTTGCAACTGGAGCAAATGTGTCTTGGTAATCTATCCCATAAGTCTGAGTATACCCTTTTGCCACCAACCTTGCCTTGTATCTGTCAACAGAGCCATCTGCCTTATGTTTTATTGTGAACACCCATTTGCAACCAACAACTTTCTTCCCCCTTGGCAACTCCACCAACTCCCAAGTAGAGTTCTTTCGTAGAGCTCTCAATTCCTCATCCATAGCCTCCTTCCACCTTGGATTGTCTAGTGCATCCTGCAATTTTTGAGGAATAGATACAGAAGACAACTGATAGGCAAATGATTTAAAATATGGGGAGAGACGATGAGAAGACATGAAATTTGAAATAGGATATTTGTACTTTGATGGGCAAGAACGAAGTGGTCTCCTTAAGGCAATAGGTAATTCATTATCAATTGAAGGAACAGAATTTATAGGGTTATTTTCAAGTAAAGAACAAGAAGGTTCAACAAACTCTACCTCTAAATTACCTATCACTGGGGCAGCAGATTGGTCATTTCTCTGAAAGGGCACCTTATCTCTTTTTGTATACACCAAATCATATGGTGACATACGATGACCAACAGGTGGGAGAGTCAAGGAATTGTCTTCTCTTCCATTATCATTCTTTTCACTTTCATTTGTTTCAATTTTTTCCAACTCAAACATTGGCACACCATAAGACTTATCTTCACTACTTATATTCTCCCCCTGAAGAGAAGTCTCAGAACTAAGAAGAGAGAAATATGCATGGTCCTCATGAAAAGTAACATCCCTAGTAACAAAGAATTTTTTGGACGGAGGATGATAACATTTGTACCCTTTCTGAGTGGCAGAGTAGCCAAGAAAAATACATTTGAGGGAATGAGGGTCAAGCTTACCACTATGATGAAGATGCACAAAACTAATGCAACCAAACACTCGAGGAGGAAGATGATTAACAGTAGAAGGAGAACATGCAGTAGTGAACACCTGAAGGGGAGTTTGAAATTTGAGAACCTGCGAAGGCATCCTATTGATCAAATAAGCAGCAGTAAGGACAGCCTCCCCCCAATAAGACTTTGGTACAGACATGGAAAGAAGCAGGGAACGAGCAACTTCTAGAAGATGGCGATTTTTCCTTTCAGCTACTCCATTCTGCTGAGGGGTATAGCTGCAAGATCTTTGATGAATAATGCCATGATTCGAAAAATAGGATTTGAGACCAGAATTGATGTACTCACCCCCATTATCTGAGCGGAAGACTTTAATCTTAGAATTGTACTGTGTATGGATCATTTGGTGAAAGGACTGAAAAATAGAGAAAACCTCACTTTTGTCAGTCATCAAATAAACCCAAGTAAGTCGGGAATAATCGTCAATGAATGTGACAAACCATTTGGAATTGGATAAATTTGACACACAAGAAGGACCCCAAACATCACTATGGACAAGAGCAAAAGGTGCAGAACTTTTATTAATACTTAATGGGTAAGAAACACGGTGGTGCTTAGCAAGTTCGCATATTTCACACTTAAATTGAGAAAGATCAACCGAAGACAATAAAGAAGGAAACAATTTTTGTAAATAGATAAATGATGGGTGTCCCAATCGTTTGTGCCATAACCAAATGTCCCTGGATGAATCAGTAGCGGACTGAAGCGCATGAACTGTGGGAGAACTAGTATAGCCTGTGAGATCCCACATCGACCAAACGGAGAGGGGGTGATGTGCCTTATATGGCACACCTCGCATCCTCATAGCCCGAGGCCTTTTGGGAGCTCACTGGCTTTGGAGTTGTAAGAACTCCAAAGTTAAGCGAGTTGGAGGCTAGAGCAATCCCAGGATGAGTGACCACCCTGGGAAGTTGCTCTGTGAGCTCCCAGGAACAAAACCGTGCGGGCTGGTGAGAATGTAGCCAGGCCCAAAGCGGACAATATCGCGCTACGGCGGAGCCGGTCCAGGGTGTGACAGTTTGGTATCAGAGCCACTCTGCCGTGTGGTGCGAGTGTACCGACGAGGACGTCGGATCCCTTAAGGGGGTGGATTGTGAGATCCCACATCGACCAAACGGAGAGGGGGTGATGTGCCTTATATGGCACACCTCGCATCAATATAGTAGGCCTTTTGGGAGCTCACTGGCTTTGGAGTTGTAAGAACTCCAAAGTTAAGCGAGTTGGAGGCTGGAGCAATCCCAGGATGGGTGACCACCCTGGGAAGTTGCTCCGTGAGCTCCCAGGAACAAAACCGTGCGGGCTGGTGAGAATGTAGCCAGGCCCAAAGCGGACAATATCGCGCTACGGCGGAGCCGGTCCGGGGTGTGACAGTTTGGTATCAGAGCCACTCTGCCGTGTGGTGCGAGTGTGCCGACGAGGACGTCGGATCCCTTAAGGGGGGTGGATTGTGAGATCCCACATCGACCAAACGGAGAGGGGGTGATGTGCCTTATATGGCACACCTCGCATCCTCATAGCGCGAGGCCTTTTGGGAGCTCACTGGCTTCGGGTTCGTAGGTACTCCGAAGTTAAGCGAGTTGGAGGCTGGAGCAATCCCAGGATGGGTGACCACCCTGGGAAGTTGCTCTGTGAGCTCCCAGGAACAAATCCGTGAGGGGGGGGTCGGCCCAGCCCAGAGCGGACAATATCTTGCTAGGTGGAGTTGGGCCAGTCCGCTGCGCCACTCTGAACTTAGAGGAGGCCTTCTGGGAGCTCACTGGCTTCGGGTTCGTAGGAACTCCGAAGTTAAGCGAGTTGGAGGCTGGAGCAATCCCAGGATCGGTGACCCCCTGGGAAGTTGCTCCGTGAGCTCCCAGGAACAAATCCTTGCGGGCTGGTGAGAATGTAGCCAGGCCCAAAGCGGACAATATCGCGCTACGGCGGAGCCGGTCTGGGGTGTGACATAGCCAGCTGGGTCATCCAAGAGATAGAGGCCCCCTTTCTCACTACCACGACCAATCGTTGCCCCGGTCCGTTGATCCTGAATTACACAATGAGTGTCATAAAAGGTGACAAAGCAATTTAGAGATTTAGTAAGCTGACTTATTGACAATAAATGGTTAGACAATCCAGGAACATGGAGAACATTTGAGAGGGACAAAGAATTCGAAAGGAAAACAGAGCCTTCACCGACCACAGGAGTGGGTGAACCATCGGCAGTGGTAACACAAGTCTTACTAGGGGATGAATAACGAGAGAAGAAATCAAGTTTAGAAGTCATGTGATCAGTTGCCCCTGTATCTATAATCCAAGAGTCTGAGAAAGACTTACCAGATGCACTAAGACAACAACCAAAGTTACCTGATGAGGTGGCTAAGGAACCGGAAGCCCCTTTAGATCCTTTATCAGAGAGCAAGCGAGCACACTCTTGAACGATTTGTTCCATTTGAGCAGAAGAGAGCTGAGAGGTAGGTTGGTCATTCTGATCACTAGAAGATGTGTGGTAGGCTCTGGAGCTGGAACGGCCCCCTTTTCCACCTCCTCCCTTGCTGCCTTCAGCTTTTTCACCCTTCTTGCCAGGCCACCAAGGTGGATAACCATTGAGCTTGAAACATTGCTCTCTCACATGCTTAGTCTGATGACAATAATCACATTTCAAAGCATCCTTATCATCAGATTTCGAACTCTTAGCAACATTACTAGATGAGACAGCAGCTGAAGAACTAGATTGATGTACTGGTGATGCCCAAGCCAAATGGTTTGCTGTAGAAATCAAGGCAAACCCTTCTAAAGAGGGTGGCATAACCATAGCAGATCGGCGGAGAGCTTGGGCACGCACGTATGCATAGGCTTCACGCAAAGAGGGAAAAGGATCCTTTCCAAGCACCTGTGTTCTCACTTGATCCAAATCTGGAGTAAGACCAGCCAAGAACTCAAAAGTACGTTCCTTCTCGATCCGTTTTTTTAACGCAGCAGTATCATTAGAGCACTTCATGTCGCACGGCTGGTAATAATCAAGTTCCTGCCATAAAGCTTGGAGTGAATTAAAGTATGTCTCCAACGTCTTACCTTGCTGAGTAGTGGCTTGGATCCGACGTTTCAATTCATAAATCTGGGCATCACAACCTCCCTCAGAATAGGTTTGAGAAACCGCATCCCATATCGCATGAGCGGAGTCGAGACGCATATAGCCAAGACTAATATCCGGGGTCATAGCCTGGAGAAGCCATGATCTAAGCATAGCATCTTCTTCAACCCAAGTTATGAACTTTAGGTCAGTATTATCTGGTTGCTTCTTCTCTCCAGTCAAATATCCAATCCGACCTTTACCAGTAATATATAATCTCACAAAATGAGACCAAGCCAGATAATTGGTGCCATCAAGCTTAGTTGGCAACAACTGGACATTCATCAAATCATGATGATGATTGGAATTGGCTGGAAGAGATACAAGAGGCCGAGAATTAGAAGAATCTGTTATATCTCCCATTAGATCAGGAAATCCAGAAAATAGGAGTCGGTAGTGTCTGTAGCAGTGGGCAGGTTTTGGGTATTTAGGGCTTTAGGTCTGGGTATTATGGATTTCTGGCTAATTTGGAGTAACCTGTAAAAAAGGTTTTTTTTTTTTTTAAATTCCTCTCTAGAGAGCTCTGATACCATGTTGAATTCTCTAGAGATACAGGAATAGTCGCTTCTATTATTCTTCTCCCAAAAGCAGGATTAAATAGTGAACAGCCAATTACAAGTATGGAAAGGAAATAAAGGCTAAAAAGTCAACTCCTATGAAGAAGCCTCTAACTATGCTAATCTGCTATTATGCACAATTAAGTATATACAAGTCAACAGTTTGGGTATTAAAAAGGCTTCTTTTATGAATCAAGCTATGTTATCTAAAGCTAGTTGGAGAATTGTGGCTGGGGACTCTGGTCTTTGGGCTGCGATGCTCAGGAAAAAGTACTTAAGGAGTAGTTGCTGTTTCAATGCTTATGATGATAATTGTACTTTGGCTTCCAGCTCTTGGAAAGTATTAATATATGGAGCTGCCATTTTAAATAATGGTATGAAATGGAGAGTGAGAGATGGCACTAGAGTCAAATTTTGGACTGGTACATGGATTAGTGATGTTCCTTTGGTGGATACAAATTTTCCCTTATCTGATCAGCTTGACAAAGCTGAAACTGTGTCTAATATTTTTCTAGGACTGGTTGGAACATTAAGAAGCTCCTACAGGCTCTTCTTCCTGAAGTCGTTAAGCAGATCAGCAGTATTTATGTAGATGTTGAAGGGAATAGACCTGATACTTGTATATGGGGTCCTACTTCAAATGGAGTTTTTTCTGTGAAGACTGCTTATGAGTTATCTGCCAGGTTTAATGAAGTCCCTGGTTCTCCTTGGAAGTTAATTTGGAATTTGAAGATCCCTCCTCGTGTTAAAATGTTCACTTGGCTTCTCACTCAAAAAAAGATCTTAACTAATGTGCAGAGAGTAAGAAGGCATCTTTCTAGAGACCCTTCTTGTCCTCGCTGTCATTATCATGAGGAGTCTTTGCAGCATCTCTTTATTTCCTGTCCTCGTGTTCTTGCGCTTTGGAGATCCTTCTATTTACCTAAAGGATTGATCAACTTCTTTTCCTCTGATTTTGATAGTTGGTTGAAGGAAAATTTGTGTTACAATGCTGGGCATATAAGGAATTTGAAGTGGTCTAGTATTTTTGCTGTTGCTTGCTGGTTCATTTGGAAATGGAGGTATCGTTCTATCTTTGAGCCTCATTTCCAAATGCCTTGTCGTCCTAATCAGATTATTGTTGAGTATCACCTAGAATGGGATAAGGCTAATAACCTTTTAAAGAAGGCTACCTCTCGAACTCAGATGTTTCTTGCTTGGCAACCTCCTCCTTGTGGCTTCTTTAAGCTTAATATTGATGGCTCTAGAGTGAGTGACTCTGGGTGCATTGCTGCATGAGGTATAATTAAGAATTCATATGGTATCTGGATAGGAGGTTTTTCTGCTAATCTTGGTCATGGTGAAGTCTTTGTGGCTGAAGCTTGTGCCTTGCATTATGGTCTTAAACTTGCTTGGCAGCTGGGTTTACGTCAGTTAACTGTTAATTCTGATTATGCCCTTGTTGTTGATATGATTAATGGAGATTGGGTGGACTCTCATCCTATGTCTGTGTTACTTACCAAGTGCACAGAGCTTTTGAAAAACCAGTGGAATTGCAGCATTCTTCATGTCTATAGGGAGACCAATCTGCTGCTGATTTTCTAGCTAAGATGGGTCATCATAAGGATTTGGGTTATCATGAGCTCTCTTCTCCTCATGATCAGTTGCAGCCTTTTTTAGATGATGATAAGAATGGTCTCTTGAGGCCTAGATTTGTTCCTGTGTAGTCTTTTTGGTTTGGGCGTTGCCCCCTATTTTACCCTATATATATATATATATATATATATATATATATACACAAGAGGTTCCTTGCTAGCTGTCTTGACTAGATAACCACGAAGAAATAGTATGTTGAGGTGTTGTAGGAATATCATCTGGATGCGCTTGGGTGTGTTGAACACTTGCATGGGTGTGAGATTGAGCTTGGTTATTACATACGCCATTTGTTCAGAAGACAAGTATAAAAACGCTGCTACAATATCTTTCAAGTCAAATATTTAATGTAAAAATTACATGCTTAATCAACTCAATTGTGGCCTACGCATCATATATATTGTTTCTAGGCTTAATTACTTCAATGCTCCTTAAAATTCGAGAGTTTCCTCTAGTGATTACAGGTGCTCATATGTTTATGTTTTTTCTAAAATTTAATATGAAAAGTGATGGGGTGTGTGTATAGATGTACTAAGGTTAAATATTAAGTTGGATGACCTTTTTTGTCTTTTTACACAATAATAAAACTTAAAAGCTTAATAATTTAAGTATTGAATTGAATATGTCCATTACCTGCAATGGAGCTACATGATACATCATTTTCAACTTTATCTATTGGCTAGGTATTAGGTCAATAGGTAATATGCGGAGTATAGGTGCATCAAAGAGATATTTCACCGGTTTGCGTTTTTATGCGGAATATGTATAGGTTGCAAGAGTGAAACAATGCAGCCAACATCTCTTGCTCAAAACAACCAACTGAAGTTGATTATAAATGTTCAAAATTCAATAAAGGCTTTTTATCACAAATGATCTTTCACGTTTACGAAATTATCACGAATAGATTTTTTTGTGACATTAACAGTCCATAACGTTTGGGTTTTTTTTATCACAAATGGTCCATATTGTTATAAATTTTGTTAAGTGTGACGTGAAAGATAAATGGAATCCACCTGTCCAATTACATTGTGACATGTGGATAAAAAATAATTAAATAATTTTTTAATGAAAATTCCTTTTTTTTTTCCTGCAACTTTTCATCCCCCTTCCTCACTCCGTCTCTCTCCCCTTCTGCCCTCGCTCTCACCCTTTGCTCTCCATCTCTTCTCCCTGTCCTCTCCTTCTCCCTCTGTTTTTTTCTTTCCCACTGCCACCTGCAAGAAAAAAAATTATAAGATATACAGTTGCTCTCCATCTCTTCTCCCTGTCTCCTTCTCCTTCTCCCTCTGTTTTTTTCTTTCCCCTGCGCGCCTCCCTCTTTTCGCCAACCATTCTATTTCTCCCTCAGTCGCTAGTAGTAACGAATATGTTCATTCCCTCCGCCAATTTTACCGCGACTGCATAATCGAAGGCACGATTGATTTCATTTTCGGAAATGCAGCTGCAGTCTTCCAAAACTGCAAGGTAATTGTTCGAAAACAGATTCCCGGTCAGAAATTGATGATCACTGCTCAAGGGAGAACAGACCCAAATCAAAACGCTGGAATTTCCTTGCAGAACTGTACCATTGTGGCTGCACCAGATTTCAACAAGACCGAGAGGCAAAATTTCACAACTTTTTTGGGTAGGCCTTGGAGAAACTATTCAAGGACTATAGTCATGAAGAGCTACTTGGAGGACATGATAAATCCACAAGAGTGGTCAAAGTGGGATGATTATAGAACTGTGGAAACTGTGGAGTACATAGAATACTTGAATTTTGGACCTGGATCAGATACAAGGCACAGGGTCAAATGGGGAGGCTATAAAAAGAATTGCAGTGAAGAGATTGCGAGGCAGTTTACAGTTGGTTTGTTCTTACCTGGAGCAGGTCATTAGCTAAAGACAACAGGCATTCCACTTTCTTATGGTTCATAAGGAGAAGGAGACAGGGAGATGGAGAGCAAAGGGTGGAGAGCGAGGGCAGAGAGGGAGAGAGACGGAGTAAGGAAGGGGGATGAAAAGTTGCAGAAAAAAAATAAATATGGAATTTTCATTAAAAAAATTATTTAATTATTATTTTTTTATCTACATGTCACAATGTGATTGGACAGATGGGCTCCACTTATCTTCCACGTCACACTTAACAAAATTTTTAACAACAGGGACCATTTGTGATAAAAAGCCCAAACGTTAAGGACTATTAGTGTCATAAAAAAACCTCAAGGATCATTCGTGATAATTTCGTAAACGTGAATGACCATTTGTGATTAAAAAAAAAGAAAGCCTTAAATAAATAGACCTGCGATTAAATTCAAATAAAAAAGAGTTATTTACACTGACACCCCTTGAGGTTTTCGTATTTTTCACAAAACTTCTTGAAGTTTTAAAAATTACATAAACACCCCCTGAGGTTTTAAATTATTTTCACAAAACTCCTTTTCATTGATTTTTCATCCAAAGATTGATGATTTTATACAAAAACATTCTCCAAATGACAAAGTTGGCATTTGAGATAAAATTGCATATACTTTATTGAGGTTAATTTTGTTATTTGCATAAGTATTTTTAATGAAATCATCAAATTTTGAACAAACAATCAATGAAAAGAGGTTTTTGTGAAAACAAACTTAAACCTCAGGGGTGTTCGTGTAATTTTTGAGACCTGAGGGGGTTTTGTGAAAACACAAAAAATCTTAGAAAGTGTTAGTGTAAATAACTCAATAATAAATAATAAATTAATATCCTACAAATCAATAACTTACCCCTTTTAAACCGGAGGGACATAATAGGAAAAATAAATAGCCAAAGACAAATATGACTTATCCCATTAAGGAAGGTAATCCTACATAAAGAATTTGGATCAACAAACAATATTGTGTGGACTAGAACCACATTGGGATTACGTTTTTGGACTTATGGAAAATTGGGCCAAAAAAAATCAAGGTAAGTATGATCATTTTCTAATGAAATATTTGGATGGAGTTTTTTTAAAATATAAAATTCATAAAATTTAAAAATGAAAAAACCAACATTTTATGAATTTTATATTATTTTTCAAAATATATTATTTTTTAAGTACACGTGGCCTTAAATTATTGGAGATGTGGGCTCCACATATATGCCATATGAGCAAACTATGGGAGTTTTTTAAATTTAGGAATGAAAAACCAAAATTTTATGCACCAAGATTTTTTCATTTTTAAATTTTATGAAGGGTTCATATAACTAAACCCTAAACCTTAAAATGCATCAAATTTTGGTTTTTTCATTTAAAAATAAAAAAACTAAAATTTTAGCAGGGTTCATTTGTGAGCACACATATTAATCTTGAAGACCAAGAATTGTAACATCTCACATTGACCAATGGAGAGGGAGTGATGTACCTTATATGTGCATGCCCACCTCCATCAAGCATGAGGCCTTTTGAGAGCCCACTGGCTTCAGAGTCATAGGAACTCTGAAGTTAAGCGAGTCTGGGCTAGAATAATCCTACAATGGGTGACCTACTAGGAAGTGCTCGTGACTTCCCATAAACAAATTGTGAGGGCATGGGTGGTCCCAAAGTGGACAATATCGTGCTACGACGGAGCCGATCAGGGATGTGACATAATGACCAAAAAAAAAACAAGAAGGACGCAATCCGATAGTTTTGTGAACCTCAAGACGTTTTGTGATATAAAGTCTTTTATGAATTTTAAATTTTAATTATTTTAAAAAATATATATGTCACGTCAGCAAATTAACGTAGTTTTTGAGTGAACCTTCACATAATAAGGACGCAATCTGATAGTTTCGTAAATTTTAGGGACGTTTTGTGATATTAAGCCAACAAATACTGGACTAATTTGGCCCAGTCAATTTAAAATAATATTAATTTATTTACATATTACAAATGGGGCTATGTAAGTGGAGGTTCCACAGAGTTACAATGGGACATGTCGCACTTGATTTCAACCATAAATGTTAGGGAGATTCACTATTATACCCAATATGGGGGCCCAAATTATAAAAATACCCTATATAAAATGGACTTTAGAAACACACCCAAAGCTCATTTACAACATAACAAAAAAGCTTTTAACTTCTTATAAATTACAAAACTGCCATCAATTTCTTAAAACAAGCCCAACCCCAAAATCTCATAAAAATACCCAAAGCACTCAATAGGGCATCAAAGTAATTTAATAATCAATATTAAATTCAATAAGGCTAGCTATCATTTTTTGGGTTTTTTTTGGGTTTGTTTATATGAATTCAATTGTGTAGGGTTTATTTATAATATTAGTGCTAGAAATGGGTATATCACTAAATATCTCTAAATGTTAACAACACTTATGGGGCTATCCGTAAGTGTCAACAACGTTTCCTCTCACCGCGCCTCCAATTCGACTCGATACACAGCCTCTCGCCGTCGCCACTCCAATTCGAAGAAGCAACTCCTCGTCGCCACTCCAATTCGAAGAAGCCACTAACCGTCTCCGCTCCGATCATCATCTCGTGGCAGGCGCCTCTGTCTCAATTTCAGGTAAGTACAAAATAACAAAGTTTTGAAGACCAGAACACCCAAAGAGCATTATTTCGTATCTGTTGTTGGCTTTTATGTTTACAGCCTCATTTGCTATTTTGTGGGTGCGTACTTATAAGGAGTAGCCTATATAAGGGACATGCTATTAGCACATATGCAGATTGGGTTTCAATTTGATTTCCCTAGAGATGCTGAAAGCAAACAGCCTTCAAAGGTTGTTTCTTTCCCCCTTTTTTAGTGTGATAAAAGTTCCGTGGAGTTCATAATTGCATAAAAGGAGTCAAAGTAGTGGCTGCAGCGGGTGGAGGCACTTCTTCGAAGGGCCCCGTCCGCCGGCCTACCTGCCCGATCTGGAGAATTCATGTTCCGGCAGGCGGGCGAGACAGAATGGTTTCCACAATATATGGAAAATTATTTCAAATACCAAGAGGAGCAAAAGTGGTTTCCCATCCATAAGAAAAAATTTCATTGGTTTCTGTCATTTTACAACAAAAAATCCAAAATTGGCTGTTTCTTTTCAACCTCTAGAGAATTAACTGTCTTCTATCTAATTGACCCGCCACAAATTGAGGATACAGTGCAAACACCAGCTGATGTTGTGAGGGGAATATCTCTGTAGCAGGCCACTAGGTCAGTGTTAGTATGCAGATCCACTTGCAAGCTCTCCCACACTTTCTTCTTGGGGTTCAACACCTCATCAGGCTCACCTGCGAACATCGGAAATGTAACTCTCTCGCCAACCTGAGCTGCTTTAGGCGGATTGACCAATTCAACCGTGGTGTGGTCACTGTTCGAAGCAGCAAGAACCATTGCTTGTGATTTAATATCCCTCATGGTTGCTGGCTTCAGATTGCAAACAGACCTTCCGGTTCTGCCACAGAAAAGTTAATAGAAATAAACTAATGGATAAGTAGGTGCTCCTAAAAGTTACGGAAATTAATTCGAATTTTATTGTTAAAAATTTCTGTAGATACAAACACAAACCTGCATTTCTTCAATAGGTATATACTTGACAAGTCCACTCACAACTGTTCTAGTCTGTCCTTCACCAACATCAATCTCTTGTACGTAAAGCGAATCAGCATCAGGATGCTTCTGAGCTTTCGTAATGAGGCCAACACGAATATCAAGTCTAGAAATGGAATTCTCTGCTTCAGCTGCAGATTTTGTGGCCTGTTGCTTTTTCTTTCCACTGTTGTCTGTTACAAAAATGGATTATTAGAATAGATGGTATAGGATTGTTTTCAAGTATGAATACCCACAAAACTTGAGTTTAGCTTGTGGACCAGACCAAGGTAAGGAAATTCTAACCTGAAACTTTCGTTTTCTTGAGTTGTGCAGCTGCCTTCATTGCTTCAGCTTCTTCCCTCTCCTTCCTGTCCGCTTGACGTCCAGCAAACTTCTTCCTTAAGGATTCCACTTCTTCATCTTTCTGTGTCCAAGTACAAACTTTCACTAAATTAGAATCTACAAATAGGCAAGTGATGCAGCAATCATATCATGGCAGGCTAGAGAGTCCGACATTGAAAGACAAAGCACATCAAAGACATACCAATTCCTTGAACAATGGCTCTGGTTTCCCAATCTTGTGACCAACAGGTACAATCTCCCAAGGTCGTCTTGCCCTATCAATATCTCCTTTATCATCACAAAGTGATATGTGCATCTCAGGAGGTAAATTAAGCTGCTTAAATACCTTGAATGCAGTTTTAAAAAAAAATATCAGCATGGATGATTATAGTAATATAACATGATCAAATAAATATTTCAGAGTAACACAATCATCTGCGAACAGAATTTATTACTTCGAGAGAAAATGATGGCATAAAAGGTTCCAACAAACAAGCAAGAAGATGCACTAGTCCGACTGAAGTTCTGATAACAACAGCGCAACCTCCTTGTAAAGCTTCCAGAACTGGCTTTCCTGCATGGTAATGACAGATTATGCAACTTAGCAGCAGCTGAATAATCGGTTTCACAGTCATTTCCAAGCAATATACTTAACAAAAGAACATATCCATAAACAAGTCTCTCAAACAGGGATTAAAAACGTGCTTACTTGCAGATATGCTTCCCTTCACTGGAAATGTTCATTGTTGTTTTCAGTCCTTGCTTTAGTTTAACGTACACAAAATGCAGATAGGAATGTCATGCCAATGACATAGTTGGGGAGGAGAAGCTTCCAGTCATTTGCAACAAGACTGTCATCTAAATATCAATTACCTTCTCCATTGCTTCTATATATTGCTCCACATATTTTCCAACTTCTTCAGCTAATTTCTCTGTTAAAAGATCTGACTCTGCACTTGGAGCATCTGGAATAATGGAACCATATCCTTGACCTGTACATGGATTTTGTCAGTTTATATGCTGCAAAGTGCCACATATACCATGCTTATTTCTTAAACCATTTCTTAAACCAGAGAACATGCATGTTAAAACCTGAAGGTTTGGCAACAAAACTCAAAACTCGATTTATGAAGTTGCCCAAATTATTCAGCAATTCGCTGTTCAGTTTTGCTTGCAAGTCTGCCCACGTAAATAATGTGTCTGATACCTATTTCATCAAAAAAAAAACAAAATATTAAAACGAGCAAACAAAGATACAGAGAAAGAAGGATATGAATTACAAACCATCACCCAAAAAAAAAAAGAGTCAAAAAAGAAGACTGGAATCATTAAAGTTTCCTCGGGCCTATTAGTTAGCAAGTAATATCTCCATACTTCAACAGGAATGTTTGTATCTTTTGCATCGTTTCATAAATAAAGTCTTCTAGAATCCATACTTGCTTCGTAGTTTAAGTACTCAATAACACTAATAGTCTTGATTAAAGTCCAATTTTCACCAGTTTCAAGAAGCGTTGACGGAAACATCACTTGAAAGATAAATAAATAAGTACATAGTTGAAATAAATTCTTTTTCGAAGCAAGAAATGTTGAGGATACAATACTTACTGTATGGAATGGCACGTTATCCTTGCCCATAAACTGATACAACTCCATATTCTCAGGATTTTTCCACCATTTCTGCATCAAACCACACATAGAAAACCTACCAAAAACAGAGTTAAAAAAAATGTAATAAATTTTGAAAATCATTAACAAAAATTAGTAGAATTAGCATAAGTGTAGTATTAACCTTGTCCTTGAAGTTATCATGTGGAACTGGAACCCCCCACTTTAGATCTCTAGTAATACATCGTTGTTTAAGTCCCTCTTTGAGCCATGCATTTGTCCCTTGAATAGCATTTTGGCTCCAAGACCCAACCATTGATGTTTTATTGATACTCTTCCAGTTTATCTTTGAGCAAAGGAAGTTCTAGAAACAAGTGATTTGTATCACGAATTCGTGGAGTTGTCTTACACACCTGCTTGCAATGGACAAAAGTGAGAAATATAAGATTGTAACAATACTGCGTCTCCATTTAATGTTACATGTGAGAAAAAACAAAAAACAAAAAACCTCTCTCACAAAGGATATGAAAAAAATCTATACCTTGCATTTAGGATCTTTTAGTTTTGTTGGATTCAAAATCTTTCCAGAGTATTCACATTGATCTCCTTGTGCAGAAGCATAGTCACAACCTTGAGTCGGGCATGTCCCCTCCACAAGTCTATCGGCTAAGAACCGTTTGCATGTGTCACAGTAAAGCTGAATTACAGTACAAATTCAAGTTAAAATAAATTATAGAAATACATTTTAAACATAACTCAATCGCAATACATGGACATAAGTGTGGGAGCAAATATTTTCGTCTCCAATCACAGCATGCCACGTGAAAAAGAAGATTATCTCTTAAATTAATTTATTGAACCAGTTTATTTGGCTAATTAATTAATTGAGATAAATATCTTAATTAATATGATATTATCTTTATTTAATAAGATAATATCATTAATTCAGATATTATCCTAATAAAGAGAAGATAATATCATTAATTCAGATATTATCTTCATAGAATGAGATAATATCATTTAATTCATATATTATCTAAGTCTGACTCGATCCCTACGAATTTGGGTAGAGAATAAACTCAACATATTCTCTACAAAATCCTAGCCCCGAGGCTCCTATAAATAGACGACCTCATTCATCATTCAAGGTACATCTAAACCTACTCCTAATACTCGAGAAAAATACCTGAAGCTTTCCCTCCCTCTCCACTCTCCATATTTTCTCCACACGGCTCCGGCTACCACACACGACTCCGGCCATCCGGTTCACACCATACATACAACTCCGTACCACTCGAACTAACTTAGGCATCGGAGGGCCTTTGGCCAACACCCCCCGGGTGTGGTCTATTTACTCCAATCTTTTTGACAAATAAACGATATCTACAAGAATATAACCATTTGAAATAAATTTCAATAAATCGCACACAATAAATAGAAGTTAAGTTTACCAAATTATATAAATTTTACGGAAAAATTTACTTGTCACAAATCTGTTGGGGGCTACACTTCTCTTCCATAGCTTTGGTCCCTGTCGCTGTGCCATACTCATCAGTTCCACATACATATACCGTATTGTAGCCTCGAAGACGGCAGTAGCGTGCAAAGACATTAGCACTCAACACACCTGGCCAACACAATAAAAAGAACACATGAATTAAAATGATCTAAGAATACATGAATTAATTTCAAGAATCTGTTTTGGTTCCCGAAAAATTAGAAGGAAACAAAATAAGGAGTAGATAAATACAGCCAATGATATTGCCGGGATGAGGGACATTGTTGACGTAAGGCAAGGCGCTGGTGATCAGGATATTTCGCTTGCCAGGGATAGGTAGCTTGGCAGCCATTTGCTCCTCCTTGGAGGTAACTGTGAGGTCTCCAATGTCCATGTACGATTCTCTCCTTCAGTGGCTGAGCCAGAAACAAGAGCTTAGAAATCGGTATTTACTTATGAAATACTTAAGCACAAAACACAGTTTTAGATCACCAGCTAATTACAATATCATGACAAGGGAAAAAAGAAATATATTGAGAAGAGAGTGTATGGCAAGTCAAGTGTAATCTAAAACCAGAGCTGTGAAATTGCAGAACATGTCTTTGTGTTGTGTACACGGAAGTTTCAGTTTCGAGCTCGATAATTAGGTTTCAATTTCGTTTGACTAATATTTCATATGGTGTGAAATACTTACATCGGATAAAATCTCTAAGTATAATTCCAAAGTGGAAGTCAGTTCAGAAGACAGAATTGGCAAAATTTTCTCACAAAATGAAAACAGAGCAATCATTAGACAAAGAGGATACAATCTCTAAGTATAATTCAGGGCTGAAGTTGGTTACAGTGCAGGCATAACTTGGACAACTGTGAAACTTCAGTTGGGACTTGATCAGAAAAGACAGAAGAGACAGATAGGTTGAGATAAGTGAGCTTTGGCAAATTCCTAATTTTAGTGGGAATTAGAGAGTAATTGAAGTAATTATCAGTGAGGTTTAGTCTCTGCAGATGAACAAGACTGAAGAGGCTGCTGTTGGAACTGATAGAGCCGTAGAGACAACTGCTGCTGCTGCGAAGAGTATAAAGAGTTCGCAACCACAAGATGAAAGAACAGCAGAACTACTTTCGAAAGCTTGGAAATGGACACATTAAAAAAGCTCAGGGGTAACCCCATGATATTTTTTCTTGCTAATCAAATTTGTTGATCTTTGTTAGCTAAGCATGCTTGAAAGGTAAAGTGAGAGAGCTAGAACTTATAGATTGGACTCAAATTATTGAGCAATGACATATCGAGACTAATTTTCTGTTGAAAAACTAATGCTCATTTGTTATAAAAAGTTCTAGAAAAGTCAAGAGCTCACAATAAAGAAGTTGCATGGCGGTAAAGCAAAATAAATATGGTGCTTACTCCACCATGTTCATTTTTTAATTAAGTCAAAATTCAAGGAAATCGTTTAGGCATTTGATTATGAGGGTTTAGGCATTTTGAAATGAAGAGAAAATAAATAGGAGAGATAGGAATGAAGGGATTCGGGGGGGAGAGGTGCATTGGGTTAGGGTGCGGGTGATTGAATTGCACACAATGTACACTTTGCTCTTTTGCAATTAGCAGCAACTATTCATCTGAGGCTTTGGAAAGCTTCAATTTCATTTCATCCAATGTACTCTGTGCTCAATTAATGATTAAAATCATTTTATTACATAAAGAAAAACATTATGAATGCAGAAAATCCAAATAAAGAAAAACATGCAACATTCTAACACCTTTATTTGCATTAATTAGCATAACCACAAGTACAACTAGAAAGACAGAGCAATGTTTCCTGGAAGCACAAGGAAGGAAAAACAATAGAACAACTCCAAATGCATGACCCAACTATACTTCTACATCCCCCACTCTACCCACAGGACAACTCCAAAGATAGAGCACGGTTACATGGAAGGAGAAGGAAGAAAAAACAAGAAAACTACTCCAAATGCTTGACTTTATAACACACTGAATTTCTGCATCCCCACTCTACCTTTTCCATATCTTTAGCCTAACCATTCCAACGATCTTAAGAAACAACTCCTGCCTTCTTGTGATGGCGACATCCGCAAGAACCACTCCCACTACAAACCCACTTCCAATTCCAGCCAAACAAAATTTCAAATCAAATTCAAGCATTCGAGTTGAGCCTGAATCACTGTCTTCTTCAGTTGAAGGTGGCGGTTGAGGGGCCTCTTGATTTCCGCATTTTGGTAATGGATCTCCACACAATCCTGGGTTTCCCTCATATGAAGTGCTATTCAATGAAGTAAGTTGGGTACCTTGCGGTATAGGACCTGTGAGATTGTTGTAAGACACATCAAAGTTCCCAAGGAATGTAAGCCTCGTCAGTTGTTGGGGGATCTGTCCTGACAGCTTGTTCTGTGAAAGGTCCAACGATTCAAGATTCCTTAAGTTCCCCAAGGATGATGGAATAGAACCAGTGAGAATGTTGCTGGAAATATTGAGTGAGCGAAGCTCCTTAAGGTTCCCGATGAATTCTGGAATTTTACCTTCAAATTTGTTGTTTGAGATATCAATGGCTGCAAACCCTTCTCGAACCTTTGAATAGTACAAATCCAAACCTTTAATTGCTAATGTGATTGAGTAATCAACACTCCGCCCAACATAAAAACCATTGAAGTCATAGGCTACTCGTGTATACATGTATGTTGACTTGTTTACAGTAATATCTGGAAACAAAGGTGGAATCTCACCTGTGAAATTGTTGTAAGACAAATCAAGAATGCGTAACTTGGGGAAGTCAACATTTGTTCTAGACTGTCCTATTACACCGTTGAAGCGATTATGGCGCATTGCCAAAAGTTTTAACTCTGGGAGAGTCCCCAACCAAATGGGGAAAACATCACTGAATTGATTGTTTGACAGAACCAGATACTCAAGTTTCACACAATTCGCCAATGACCTCGGTAATTGCCCCTCCAATTGGTTATGACTAACATCAATCATCTGCAAATTGCTTCCGTTGTTGTATGATTGAGGCATTATGCCCTGAAAAGAGTTGCTTCCAAGAAGTAAAAGGATTAGACCATCACTAAAGTTTCCGAGACACTGAGGAAGCATGCCACTCAAGTTATTTTTTGACACGTCAAGGAACCGAAGAGAACTCATATTGCAAAGCAATGGTGAAATTTCTCCAGTAAAATTGTTGCTGTCAGCTCCATATTCTTCCAGGGATGGTGGAGGGATCGGTAATCGTCCATGAAAATTGTTGACCGAAAGCCTCAAGCATATTAGGTTAACCCAGGGAAAGACAGCTGGAAATTCTCCTGAAATTAAGTTTCCAGAAATGTCCAGGAATACCAGAGTTTCCTTGCCTATGTTCCACATCCAGTTTGGTAGCTCGCCATGAATTTGGTTTCCTCCCATATCCAACCGCTCCATCATTGTTTGATTTCTTAGGAAATATGGGACCTCTTTTAAATTGCATAAACTCAAACCCAGAACGGTGAACTGTCGAACAGTTGCATTCATAATATTGGATTCAGCAACAAATTCAAAATTGTTCCAACTCAACTGGAGTTGGTACAGATTTTGTTGCTTCTCAAACATTTGAAAATCCACTACACCACTCAGGTTATTTGCATGTAGATAAAGGATCTCGAGATTGATGAGATTGGAAAATGAGGCTGGAATTGAACCACTCAACTGATTAAAAGCAAAATCTAGGTAAACTAGTTTGCTAAAATTACCCAGCCAAGATGGAATTGGACCAGTTAAATAACTCGTACTGATCCTAAACACAGTCAATTGGGTAAGGTTTGCCAAAGAATCAGGAATTGGACCTCCAAATCTGTTCGCTGAAATGTCTAGATAAGTGAGTTGTCTGAGATTACCAAGTGCAGATGGAACCAACCCTTCTGAAAAATTGCATTGAGCTACATCCAACTCTTGCAATGAATTAAGCTTTTCAAACGAGGAAGGTATTTGTCCGAAAAACCTAGTAAACGCAACTTTCAGTACCACGAGAGGACTACTTTGATTAAATTCAGGAAAATATCCAGTGAGATCTTGGTTGTATCTCACACTAAGAACTTTTAAGTTCTGTAGACTGAAAATTCTCACTGGGAATTCGCCAAACAGATCACATTTCTTGAGGGTAAGGGATGTCAAAAATGATAAATTTGTCAAGGAAACAGGTATGATTGAAGATATGTTAATGAAACTAAGAGAGAGAGTTTCTAGATTAGTTAAATTTTGAACCAGACTTCTCATATCGGATGGTTGAAGTTTCAACAATCGCTGAGGATTATCAGGAGATGTTTCAATTTCAAGATTGCAACACAGATCAAGGTATGTCAACTTGGACAAGTGTGAGACTTCAGATGGGACTTGACCAGAAAAGAAAGAGGCAGAGAGGTCAAGATGAGTGAGGCTTGGAAAATTTCTTATGCTAGATGGAATTTGAGAGTAATTGAAGTTATTGTCAGAGAGGCTTAACCTTTGAAGATGCACCAGGCTGAACAGGCTACTATTGGAGTCGAAAGAGCCGTAGAGATAACTGCTGCTGAGATTAAGGCCAATAACATGACCCGTCATCTCGTCACACTCCACGCCGTCCCACGAGCAGCAACTGCTATTTCCTCCTGCAGCTGGTTTCCATGATGAAACCTTTGGATAAGCACCTTTAGAACGTGAAGCAGATTTGTCAATAATAAAGCTCTCCTTGAACTGCACCAAGGCGGAGCTCTCCTCGGCATGGCAAGATAGCTGCTGCAAAGAGTCTACAAAGTTTGCAACCACAAGATGAAACAACAACAGAACTAGTAGTTTCGAGAGCACGCGAATCGACAGGTGAATCCCCATAATGTTTTGATATTTTTTGTTTGCAAAATCATCTATGAAAGTTAAAGCTAGAGAGCTCCCTATTTATAGACTGGCATGATCAAATGGTTGAGCAATAGCATACACGTGTCAAGTAACAATATTATTTGACATTTTGGTCAATATAGAAGTGATGGGATAATACACGTGTCAAGTATCTATTCATGGCATGAGGTGACTGAAGTCAACAACTCACGAACTGATTAATAAAAAAGTGTAAATGCAAAGAAATAATCATCACAGAAAATTCTATCCTTGCAATTACATATGATTAATTCGATGTCTTTTTTTTTTTTCAATTAGAAAGACCACAAAACTTCAAATCAATTTGCCATTATATTTTATGTATGTTAAATTGACGATGTGGCAAGCAGAAGAGCGGTCTCTCCTCTGTATATCTTCAACTTGGATTCAGCATGGATGATGCAGCACCACCCAGCCCATAGCATTTGGAGCGTTCGTTATAGAGCCAGTGCAAGATTTTAATATTCAGTTTATAAACAGTTCTTACTTGAGCGTTGCCCTTGTGTTTCCAATGTTTTAAAATATTCTTTTCTTTGCCCTCTTAAGCTAAATAACCATCCCTGAAAGTGAGAGCTATCTATTTATGGACTGGCATGATCAAATGGCATTGCATATATACGTGTACATAGTAAATAACTATTTAATATTACTCCAAATTAACCATCTTCATCAAGATAATATTTATTGACATTTTGATAAATGAAGAAGTGATTGGAAATAATAATAATAATAATAATAAAACTCGAGGGGTGGTGTTTTCATACTGCAAATGACTAAAGTCTAGAACTCATCATCACAGAAAATTCCATCCTTGAAAATAAGAACCAGTGTTGTCAATTCGAAGCAAAGAAAAAAATGGTAAATTGAGTTGAAGTTTCGAATATATGCAATTGATAAGGACCCTTTTTCTTTTGTTTCGACTTGACATAATTGCAAGGATGGAATTTTTTGTAATGAATATTTGGTTGCATTTACACTTAAGTCATCTGGAGTCTTAAAATACTTCTTTATTGATCAATACGTCATTATGTATTTTCCCTTCAAGTATATGCAATGCCACTGTTCGTATCCTTAAGTCATCTGAAGAGAAGTTTCTGCTGAATTAGAAGGAATTCTCTTTAACAGTAGAACCACATTATAATAAATTTAAAAGACCAAAGTATGTGGTTGTTAATATATGTCTTAAGAGTGTAATCACAGGGTACTAAACTGTAATTAATTCAAAAATGAAAAATTCTGTCACGATTATTTGGTTGCATGTCTTTATCGATCCATACATAACGTGCTTGACTTTAACAAAGGCGCTGGGTAGCATCCAGAGTGATTAGCAAATTGACTTTGGTCTTTTTAATCGAAAATATCACAAATTGCATATCTGTAATTTACCAGAACCTTTTTTTTTTTTTTTTTTTTTGTTCTCTTTTGGGGCTTTGTAACAAACATGCAGTCACCATGTGCTAGGGGTGGGCATGGTACGGTATGGTATGGTATTGAGCCTGTACCGCTACCGCTACCGATACCGGAAATTTAAATCGGTATGGGATTATGGTTTGCCAAAATTCGTACCGTACCGTACCATGCCAAATCGGTATTGGTACCATTTCGGTACCAAAATGACACAACTAAAAAAATGAACCAGTTCAATATTCAACATATTCATTCACCAAAATAAGTGATGCCTAAGTTACAAATTCAAAGATATTTTAGCTACAGATATTTTTGGCAGGGCTCAGCCCAGGGTCATTCCTTGTTAGTTTAGTTCGTTGTTGACTTAGGCCTACCATTTAACTCGAGATTTAACTAAAAGTCAGGAATTTAAGAAGAGAAATTGACAATTCCCTTGTTTGGCAACTTAAGCGCAGAATTATGAAATGACGCGCGGAAAAATCGTGAAAATTGAGGCATCAAATTCTCGAGTTTAATTTCCGTCAAAATAGGTGTCATTTCACAATTTACATAGTGTGGGAATTCATATTTTCCAGTGTGCCAAAACTTACATAAATTTTTTTTTTTTTTTTTAAAAGCACCAAACTTTTCATTTTTAAAATAAAAAAAAGCAACAAAAACCTATGATAAAACCCTGGAAAATAGAGATTGCGAGCCTTGTCGTTTAAAGGCATCATAAAAAAGTTGAGCCAAAGAAGTAAGGAGAATGAGTTCTTCTTGAGTTACACGTCTCTCTGGATCAAATCTGAAGGTTAGCCTTCAAGCATTTGTCTCCCTCAATTGCTAGAAATTGAAATGATGGAAATCTAAATTCCGTCATTTAAAATTCTATATAATTTGCAATTCTTTCATCCAAACGGAGTATTGGGGTCGATTTCATTTACACCTCCCTACCCCACAAATTTGTTGACTAATGCAAGCAAGAGAGAACGGGGGAACACAACTATATTGAACATGATGAAAAGAAGGCCCTCTGGACAAAAGCATCATTGCACACGTTAACTTTTCCAGGTCAAAGTCATAAACTTATGAATGGGTTAGATCGGCAGAAAAATTCTGTGATGATTTTGGTTGCATGTCTTTATCGGTCCATACATATGTGCTTGACTTTGAACAGAGGGGCTGGGTAGCATCCAGAGTGATTAGCAAATTGACTTGGAGTTTCTTGGTTTTTTTAATCGAAAATTGTTGGCGAGTCCTTACTTAGTTAGAATTTTGGTTCTTTATTTTATTAGAATTTTGGTTACTTACCAATTATTATTTAGTCCTATTGTAATAGAAATTTACTTCCTATTGTAATTTAGATATATTTCCTATTTTATTTAAGGTTAACACATCTTTGTACTTGTATAAATACCTCCATATTGAAGAATAATAATAATATGAGCATAGGTGAGCATATCTGAATATTTACCCTACTTTGTTTGACATGGTATCAGAGCCTGGTTGCTAATCCTTGAGATCCTCTGACAAATTAAGAGTGGTTGGCGTTCCTCATTCATAACCCATCATGGGTCTTCACCTTGCTGTAAATCCCGGTTTCTGTTTTCCTTAATAATCAACATATATTTCTTCTGCCTTAGCCATAACACCACCTTTCTGCAATTTTACCCTTGTCTCTGTCCTTGCCGTGTTTATGTTGAGTCATTACCTTTCTTTTTCTCTACATATGCCTGCTGCTGCCTTTTTTCTCTTACTTTTCATCTCTCTATGAGCTTGCTTTCTGTTAAAATCATATTGAGCCCATGTTAGTTTCAGTCTCTTGCGCTCACAGCCGAGCCTCTCTTTTAAATGTATACCATATGGGCAACAATCCCCTTGGCCATTGATGGCCTGATCTCTTTTCTCCTTGAGCCTTATCCCTAGTCACCGAGCCATCTCAATCTTCCGCAAGCCTCGTCACCACTCGTAGAGCCTTCTCCTAGCTGGCCTTTGTCTCTTTGTTTATTTGGGTGTTACTTTATCCAAATCTCGACTCTCATACATCGTCGGATTTGAGGGGGAGTGACACTGCTTCTCATCTATTCCATTGCAATTCACCTGCCTGTCTATCATGGCTGATTGTCTGTGCCTATTTCTCAAGTACCATTGATCATATGGCTTTATTGATCCCTTTTCTTCAGGGGGAGATGGAGAGTGAAGAGAAGTTGTCTCTGTTATTGCTGCTGCCACAGTTGTTTACCTTGCCTTGTCTTGCTGGTGCTAGTGCCTTATATTGCTCTTGCTGGTGCCAGTTCCTTATGTTACTATTGCTGCTGTTTGGTACCAGTATTGTTGCTCCTACCTGTTATGGTGCCAGTATTGTTGCTCATGTCTTTGCTGGTGTGTTTTCGTTGTGGTCACGCTCGTTGACCTTGCCATTGCTCTTGACTTTCTTTGCCTTACCTTACCTTATTTTTATCGAGGTTTGGCTTTACCTTGCCTTACCCTATTTTTTAGGGTTTGGTTTCTGCCTTATCTACTGCCGTGCTCACATGATTTCTGTGTTCTGCCATGCTTACAGGGTTTCAGTTTCTGTGTTCTGCCTAATCTACTGTCGTACTCACAGAGTTTCTGTATTCTGCCTTACCTACTGATGTGCTCACAGGGTTTCTGTGTTCTACCTTATCTACTGCCATGCTCATAGGATTTCTGTGTTCTGCCTTACCTACTATCGTGCTCACAGGGTTTTTGTGTTTTGCTATGTGTCCTATTTTTTACGGTTTGCTCTTGTGTTTTCGTTGCGAACTTTGCTTTAGTTTGTCACTTGTTTCACTCGTGGTTGACGAAAAGACCTTCTCTACAATTAGTGCTTCTCCAGTATGGTGTTTTGTGACTCACTTGTCAAGTTGGGCGTGCGAAATATCTTTGCCCAACTTGAGAGGGAGTGTTGTTAAGTCCTTACTTAGTTAGGATTTTGGTTCTTTATTTTATTAGAATTTTGGTTATTTACCAATTATTATTTAGTCTTATTGTAGTAGAGATTTACTTCCTATTGTAATTTAGATATATTTTCTATTTTATTTAGGGTTAACACATCTTTATATTTGTATAAATACCTCCATATTGAAGAAGAATAATACTATGAGTATAAATGAGAATATCTGAATATTTACCCTACTTTGTTTGACAAAAATATCACAAATTGCATATATATAATTTAGCAGAACCTTTTTTTTCTTGGGGCTTTGTAACAAACATGCACGTCACCATGTGCTATGGACTTCAAGTGAATTAATAATAGGGGGTTAATTTTGGTAATTTCCGTCGACTTTTTGCACCTATATAAGTTCATTTTAGTCATTCAATTCAGTTAATGAATTTTAAGTCTTCGTATTTCAATCCTTTTGGTGAATTAAAAAGTGTAAATCAATAGCCCTTTTAATAGAAAAGTAGATATGGATCTAAATTTTTAATGAGGAGTTGGGTTTAGTCTTCGGATTTCGTGACTTTGATCCAAGTCCTTTGACTTTTGTGCTATAGATAACATTCCTTTTTAAATATTTTATGATGTAATGTTTTCATTTTTTGTTCCAATAATGTTGCCCCTTATGACTTGAATCGGGTAATAGTCATTTATGTCATATTACCTATTGCCTATTACCTATTATATTAGGTATATATATGTTTTTTTTTTCATATTTTCGACAATGTGTTATATACCTTTTTTTTATAAGTAACATACAATTTTATTTTGGGGAGCATTTTTGCTCACCACTTTAACCTTAAGTGTACCCTCACCACTCTTCTTAGAAGTTGACACATGTCCATAGCTATAACTATAGTTAACTTTTAAAATTTAAAATTATTAAAGTATTTAAAACCAAATAATAATAATAATAATAATAATAACATTTGTTTTTAAAACCAACAACCCTAGCCACCATCCCCGGCAGCACCCAGCCACAATTCCCTCCCCCACCTCGTCACCCTCCACCACGCCCCAGTCAACGTATCTTTTACAAAACAAGAAACTAAAACGATTATCAACTTTTAAGAAATAAAAACTGAAGAAGATTTAGCATCTTGTTGAATTGGTTGGTGGGGCCTTTAAGTGCAAATCAGAACGTTTCTTGTATTTAACTTGTCGCTCAGGCATCGACCACAAGGCTTGCGATTAGAAGGCTCTCTTCTTTCCAATCGGCCATGGCAGCAACGGATTGGAATCTGGGGCTGAATATGAGTCTCTGCTTGTGCCATTGTTTTCAACTTTAACAGGATCAGACGACTCTCTCGCTCGGATTTTTGGGTCTCTTGGATTCTGTTTTGGGTCTCTTGGACTCAGTTTTAAGTCTTCTTACCTCGCCATCTTCGGCTGATTTTGTATTGCTGCAGGGGAATGGTGGCTGTGGTTGCTGAAGTATTTCTGGCGGCAAGGAGGAGAGAAGGTTGCTGCCGGCGGAGTTTACCAGATTGGTTGGGTGCGTGGGGCTGATGGTTGTTGGGTTTTTGGTTTTTCTCTAATTAAATTTTATTAAAAGGATTTTTATTTTTTTCTCACTCATAATAATGTCATCAGAAAAATAAAAATAAAAAAGTTAACTATGGTCACATCTTTGTACACATGTCAACATTTAAGATGGGTGGTGATGGTACACATTGAGTTAAAGTGGTGAGCAAAAATGCTTCCTTTTATTTTGTCTATTTTTATATAGACTTATAGGTAGTTTTCTAATTTATGTTCCTAACTTGGTAACACGATTTATCACTATATATTTTTCGTTACTAATAATAACATTATTTACCTGTATGTCAGGTACATAATTTAACGTGGGTGCTTGTTTAATCGATTCGTTAATTTGTGGGTCTTTATTTTTTATTGATTAAATTGTATTTTATCCATATATTAGGAATATGATCAAGGAAAGAATTCAAAACTTAAATTTTGGAATTCAATTACAGGGAAATAATGTATTAAATTTAGATTTTCAATGTGTTTTCTTTATTTACCTCAAAGGGAAAAATCTACACAACAAAAAAAGTAATTAATGTTAGATGACCTACATCTAAAACCAAAAAGACAAAGACTAAATCTAATGACATCTAATCGTTTCGGATCTAGATATAGGAAGCCCTAATTTTAATTTACATCTTCACAAAATTTAAGTTATAAACATAAAAATACTTTTGGGGTCGGTTTCATTTTCGTGGCTTTCTCCCCCTTCTGAATTACCTTCCATAGAAAACAGAAAAACGAGCTTGATTTGGAGAGAGAGAGAGACTTAATTAAAATGGCAAGGGGGGACTGATTCAGACCCAAAAAAAAAAAAAAAAAAAAAGGGTTGAAAGCGAGAGAGAGAACGGAAGGGACTCGGAATAAATTCCAAATTATGGGAATGGGAACAACGATCGATACTTTGAAATTTGTATATACTTACATTGCCGGAACATGAGCAAATTTCAAGTGAATTATTGCTTCATTTGACTCGAAGTCAAGTCCTCCAATTACTCCGTTTCCATCAGGATTATTATATACTAAGTTCCTTATTTTCAAACTTAGTTTCCATCAGGTGTTAGGAAATAAGTTTGTATAATATCAATTAATATAAATACTATTGTAATTAGGATTTACTTTCCTAATAAGTTTCCTAGATTGGAGGACTTTTTCCTTGTACACTAAGACACTCTTGTATAAACCAATTGTATCTATCAATTAAAATTATTCTCTTCCAATATCAAATTCACATGGTATCAGAGCAGGACATCAAACCCTAGCTCTTCATATTTCTTTTCCTGCCGCACCTTACCTTCTCGTGCCGCAGATCTTTCGCCGCCGGAAACCATGGGTGATTCCTCTAGCACATTCAAGGTTGAACCTTCAAGTCCTTACTACATCAATAATTCAGATCATCCAGGTTTGGTAATAGTACCAAAGCCTTTGAATGGAGATAATTATGCAATGTGGCACAGATTCATGACTATTAATATTTCATTGAACGCAAAGAATAAATTGGGTTTTGTTGATGGAACTCTCAAAAAGCCGTCATCGGAATCCAATCCTGATGAACACGCGGTATGGATGCGCTGTAACGACATAGTTTTCTCCTGGATTGTCAACACACTTGATCCTGAAATCAGCGATAGTGTCATATATTGCACCACAGCCCACGAAATTTGGGATGATCTCCGTGAACGATTCTCTCAAAGCAACGCTCCTCGTATCTTCCAACTTCAACCGGAGACTTCATATTTGACACAAGACCAATTGTCAGTTGCTACCTACTACACCAAGTTGAAAGGTCTTTGGGATGAACTTGCTTCCTGCACAGATTCTTTTACATGTACCTGTGCAGCCCATGGTGATTGCAACAAACTCATGCAATTCCTTATGGGATTGAATGAGTCTTACAGTGCTGTGCGTTGCCAAATTCTCTTGATGAATCATTTGCAGTCTGTTAGGTAAGCATAAGCATATGCCTCCATCAGCCAAGAAGAAAAGCAACGCACGCTTGGAGCCTCCCGAGCTGCTGCTGGAACCTCCAATACTGCTGCCATGGTTGTTAGAACTGGACGCCCCAATCAGAATCGATCTACCAATCGCGAGGATCGTCGCACTGACAGGTCAGACCAAAACCGTTCCCAGACCTCCAACCGCGATGACCGCAACGCTGGATCTTCAAAAAATCGACCCCATGGCACCTATTGTGATGACGATGGCCATCACATTTATACCTGCTGGAAGCTTCATGGGTATTGTGGGAGCAAATTTCCCCACTAGAATATTCGCCCAATATTCCTTCGTCTTCTCCGCCTCTCGTTCTCCCTGCAAAACAGATCGGAGTAAAAAGACCACACCCGGGGGGTGTTGGCCAAAGGCCCTCCGATGCTTAAGTTAGGTAGGGTAATTCAAGGAAAACCGGGTGGCCGGAGCCGTGTGTGGTGGCCGGAGCCTTGTGTGAGAGAGAGAAAGAGAGGGGGTGGCTAGGGTTTTTGAGAAATAACTTCTGTAGAGTTTAGTAGAAATTTAGGCGTACCTCATCCTTGTGCTTAACCAGGTATTTATAGTGGCTTTGGAGAGGTTGGTGGGGTTGGTGTGGTTGATGCGGTTGGTGTATTTAGTGCGGTTGGTGTGGTTGGTGTATTTAGTGCGGTTGGTGTGGTTGGTGGGGTTGGTGTATTTAGGAATTGTTGATTAACCAAATCCCTAATTAAATTGGGGATCAAGTAACCCCCAATTTGATTAGGTAATTCCCAATTAGGTTAGGTAACTCCTAATTAGGTCAAATAATTCCCAAATTGATTGGCCTAATTAATTGACCTAGGGTTTTGATTTAATTAAGTTCCCACAAATGCCCCCCAGCTTCTGCATGGCGCGTGGTGGCATGTAGGAGATGTAAATTATCCGTTGGGCTGTCCAGCTGTAACTGGGCTTCCTTCGTGGACTTGGGCTCCTGCGTAGAGGAGGTGTTTGACTTGCCAATTTTATGAACTTGCAGGTTGGAAAGAATTTGCGATTCCTTGTAGGTCAAGGAATTTTTATTCTTATAAATGTAGGGCTCCTCCAATCTATTCTTCACATCCAAAATCCATTCCGATTTCATTAGTGAGAGAGAGTAAGCTTTGGAGAATTTTCCCTTCTTCTTGAGCTCTTGTCTTCATCGCACACCCAAGGTAATTTAGACTTGAGTTATATATATATATATATATATGTATATATATATTTTTTCTTTCTTTGTTCCAATTTTTTTGGCAGCTTGGATCATGCTTCTAGTCGATGTGGGGAGCTGAATGGGAGGTCAGCATGTTGATGTGTGATGGTGAGCCAAGATGGCAGCAAGGGGTGCAAGCTTGGGTTCAATTTAGAGGCGTGCTTGCTACTGGCGAGCTTGGTGCGCAAGGGTTTGGACAAATGCGCATGCCTCCGAGGTTTGGGGCCGATGAAGGTCGGTGGCAGCAGGCCTCACACGCTTTGAGCCGAGGCAAAGGTAAGCGGCCGGGCCTTGTCAACGCGTTCAGGTGGGCGAGGCCAGCGCATGCGGGATGCGAAGAGCCGGGCTGAAGCCGGGGCATCGATGTCGGCGAGCGGCAGGTGGCCTCGAGCCTTGAGCGGGTGGGCCCAAATGGCGCCTGGCCAGTGGCTTTGAATGAAGGGCTGAGTCGAAGTCGGCTGCCAGCCGGATGGAGTCGATGGCCCGGTCAGATTGCTGCCGGCTTTTGGGCGCCGCCGCCGGTCATTTAGGATTTTTCCATTTCCACAGCCTTGTTTTGTTTTTTTTTTTTTTCTGATTGCTGCTGCTGCTGTTTATTTATTTATTTTTATTTTTTTTGCATTCTAACATATAGAATTTTTTTTCTTTTTGCAGCTACTTGTTGATCAACCATGTCCTCCGGAGATGGTAGCAAGGCTCCCAGTTCTCAAGTCCCTTTGTATTTATGGGGAGGCTCCATAGTGCATAGCAAGAAGTTTGTGGCCAACTTGCATCGCGTCACGACTGATGCTCAGTTCCAAAAGGGGCGAGCTGCTTATGCGTCTGCCATTCCAGATGACGTGCGAGTTAAGCTATTGAAGTCTCGGAAGGACAACGAGCCTTTGGTGGATGCGAATGATCTTGATGCTAGGATCATCACCTTCCGTCCCTTTTACTTCTCCTTGGGCTTCAAATTCCCGCTGTCAAAGCTTTTCAAGGAGGTGTTCTGCGCCATGGGGTGTGCCCCGAGCCAATGTACTCCAAACGTTTACCGGGCGATCATGTGCTTCGAGAATCTGAGTCGTTTCTTCATGTTGGAGCTAACGGTGCGAGAGTTCTTTCATTTTTTCGAAGTGAGGCACTTTGAGCGGTATGCCCAAGTTCGTGTTTACAAGGCCAAGTTGTTCAACAGTTTTAGTCAAGGAGATCACGCTTGGCATGACGATGTGTTGGAGGTCAGCGGTCGGTGGGCAAGCGACGTTGGTGACGGCCCACTTGTTCCTATCACCTATTGCGATGGTATGTCTCTTTGCCATTTTTGATGCGCTCCTCTTATTTGAATTTCTTGAAGTGTAGCTGACTAACTTCTGTCTTCTGCTTGCAGTGAGTGACATCAGCAAGCAATTGGAGTTTGGGCCGGACATGGCTAAGGTCCGTCGTGCTTTGAACATCCCTCCAAGGTTTCGCGAGTGGCGCTGGCTGTTGAGTGGGTACCGGGAAGAAGATGGTGGTTTGCCCCCTGTCGAGGATGTCGAAAGGTGGAAGCAGAACGGTCCTGACCCTGATGATCTGTTTGGCGGACAGGAAGAATGTTCTGCTGAATCTCTCTCAAAGAGAAAAGCTGCCGCCAAATCTCCGAGAGGTGAAGCTACTTCTTCACGCAAAGGATAGGTCTCCCTCGAGAAAGAAACCAAGGCCTTCTTCTGCTGAGAAGACACAAGTGGGGTCTGCTCCCTCATCATCTGCCAGGGTCAAGCATCTCGTGGGTGCAGATAGCACGAAGGTTGGTGGTATGCGCGGTATTCGGGGTGTTCTGCCCGAGTCTTCTACTGACACGCCCGAAAACCATGATATGTTTCGTGAAGCGGCCCGTGCCCGACCGAGTTCTGCCGAGCGTCAAAGAGATGCAGACATTCCACCTAGAAGTTCGAGTCGTTTGCATCGGTCAAAAGATGGAGATCGAAACAGGAAGTCTGCTCATGATCCAGAATCATTGACTCCTTTGGAGATGAAGCTGGCAGAGGCTAAGAAGATGAGAGAGTCATCTGCCCGGGCTAAGGGCTCTTCCTCCACATCGGCAGTTGGTCCTAAGGTGAACAAGCCTAGCTCTGTAGGGGATGCATGCGTATCTGATCTGCTTAAGATGAACTTCTTGTCAAATCCATTGTCCTGTGCTGAGTTGGTTGATCACATCCGTCAAGCTGGCGATCTTGGCACTTTCTTGTGCCTTTCCTTGGAAAAACAAAGGGAAGCTCATTCCATTTGATTCAAAAAGGATTGATTTTTGCTGCTGAGACTATTCGGAATTCATCTGCTGTTGCCCCCTCTTCTGCCCAACTAAGCGAGTTGGAGAAGAAGAATGCTAAATTGGTCAGCCAACTTTCCGTCGAGCAGGCCCGCTACGAGAAGAAGATGTCTGATTTGAGGGCGATGATATCTGGGCTGAAAAGCTCTCTCACCGAGAAGGATTCCGAGCTCAACTCTTCCGCTGTTGATTTGGCTAGTCGAAAAGAGGCCTTCTTTCGTCTTGAGCGTAAGAATGCCGACATCTCCCTTAGCTATGACAAGCTCCTTGCTAGATTTCATGCCTATCATAAGTCTGCTAAAGAATCCAAGTCTGAAGCCACCATAGATGCGTACAAGTTGGGCTACCTGCACTGTGCAGATGGGATTGATTCCTTGTATGCGATTGACGATGCAGACATCGAGACGCTCCTTCCCAACTCACCTCTTATAGAAGGGGAAGTTGAGGAGCAGGTAGTCGGAGAGGATGATGCAGAGGTCATGGTACAGGCAGATGGAGTTGCTGATGACGTAGCTAGTCAGGCGGATGCCGAGGAGGCTGCCGCGTAAAGAGTCTTCCGCTGGCGTCTCCAAGTAGACGAAGACTCTTTTTTGTTTCTTTTCAGCCTTTGTAGTTTGCTTTCTTGTTTAGAATAACTGGTCTTTATTTGACCATTTTCTTTTTGTTGAACTTTGGCCGGTTGGTCTGTTTGTTATGGAAATTTCAGTTACATTTTCCAACTTCAATTCGCATATTTGACTTGTGAACTGCTTGAGTAACCAGCCTATGTTTTGATTGCGCGTCCTCCTTTAGAGATTTGTGAGTACCAGGGTCCCCCTTGAAGGACTCCGGGCATGCACTGCATATCCCGTAGGATGATTTCCCTTAGGAAGTTGGTGAGCACCAGGGTCCCCCTTGAGAGACTCCGGGTGTGTTCTGCACATCCCGTAAGATGATTTCCCTTAGGAAGTTGGCGAGCACCAGGGTCCCCCTTGAGAGACTCCGGGTGTGTTCTGCACATCTCGTATGTGATTTCCCTTAGGAAGTTGGCGAGCACCAGGGTCCCCCTTGAGAGACTCCGGGTGTGTTCTGCACATCTCGTATGTGATTTCCCTTAGGAAGTTGACGAGCACCAGGGTCCCCCTTGAGAGACTCCGGGTGTGTTCTGCACATCTCGTATGTGATTTCCCTTTAGAAGGTGGCGAGCACCAGGGTCCCCCTTGAGACTCTAGTGTGTTCCTATACATCTCTCTATGTGATTTCCTTAGAAGATGGCGAGCACTGTGGTCCCCTGGAGACTCCAAGTGTGTTCTCAGACATCTCGTGAGTGTGATTTCCCCTAGGAAGTTACATTAAGGAAAGCACTGTGGTCTCCCCCTCGAAAGAGAGACTCGTAGTTTCACCCATTCCTGTGATGATTTGGTCACGCTTCATGCCCTCCTGTGATCTACTTATGGGAAACTACATAATTATCCTGCCTCCCTTAGGAAACGGATAGGAACCTGGATATTTCCCGTAGGAAGCATGGAGACCTCCTTTTAAGAAATTCCTGGCGCACCCTGCGTCTCCCTGAGGACACTTTTTTAGCGAGCTGCGTCTCCAAACGGATGCTTCTAGTCGTCACCCTGCGTCTCCCTTAGGACGCTTCTTGTGGGCAACTTGTGTGACTATCCTGCCTCCCTTAGGAAACGGATAGGAACCTGGATATTTCCCGCAGGAAGCATGGCGACCC
>NW_023010064.1:49811-59752 GCF_902201215.1 Prunus dulcis
GGTAGAGGAGGTCATATTGGCTTAGCTCTATAGCCCACTTCATGAGTCGCTGAGAAGCATCAGGGCTGTGGAGGATTGATCTCAAAGGAAAGTCGGTCATGACGATGACTCGATGAGCTTGGTAGTAGGGTTGCAGCTTTCTTGCAGAAACTACAAGAGCCAAAATAAGTTTCTCCAATTTTGGGTAGCGAGTCTCTGCATCGAGGAGAGCTTTTGACGTGTAGAATACCGGATGTTGGGCCCCCAGCTCTTCTCGGATGAGAGCTGAACTGATAGCTGAGTTGGACACTGCCAAGTATACGAACAAGTCCTCACCAGGGACCGGCTTTGAGAGCATGGGAGGTGAGGTGAGGTAAGTCTTCAGATTTTGAAAAGCCACTTCGCACTCCTCATCCCATTTGTCTCTTTGCCCTTTCTTCAAAGCTTTGAAGAATGGTCTGCACTTGTCGGTTGATCTCGAGAGGAACCGGTTGAGGGCCGCTGCTCTGCCCGTCAGACTTTGTATTTCTTTCATCGTGGAGGGCGATTTCATCTCGAGAATGGCTTTGATTTGACGTGGGTGTGCCTCGATACCTCGTTGCGTGACTAGGTATCCCAAGAATCGGCCGAAGGATACACCAAACGTGCATTTACTTGGATTCAACTTCATGCGATATTGGCGGAGCAAGCTGAATGACTCGGCAAGATTTCCAATGTGATCTGCACATTTCGGGGCTTTGACCAGCATGTCATCCACGTAGACCTCCATAGTTTTGCCGATCTGTTCTTTGAAGATTTTGTTTACGAGCCTTTGATAGGTTGCTCCGGCATTCTTCAGCCCAAAGGGCATGACCTTGTAGCAGTAGGTCCCTCTTTCGATGATGAAAGAAGTTTTCGCCTTGTCATCCCCATGCATCATGATTTGGTTATAGCCGGAGTAGGCGTCCATGAAGCTGAGCAGCTGATTGCCAGAAGTGGAATCCACGAGTTGGTCGATTCTCGGCAATGGGAAGTTGTCTTTGGGGCATGCTTTGTTGAGGTCTGTGTAATCGACACAAACTCTCCACTTGCCCTTTTCTTGTTTTGCCACCAGAACAACGTTGGCAAGCCATTCTGAGTAGGAGACCTCTTCGATGAAGCCGGCAGCTAGGAGTTTGTCAATCTCGGCTTCGATGATAGCGACTCGCTCGGGTGCGAAGTTGCGTCTCTTCCACTGGCTTGCATGCGGGGTTGACGTGGAGTCGGTGACAGATGATGTTCGGGTCGATGCCAGGCATGTCTGATGGCGACCATGCGAACATGTCTTTGTTGCTCTGAAGGAATGTGGTAAGCTCCACCTTCTTTTCTGGGCTTAAGCGCGAGCCGATCCGCGCCTTCCTGTCTGGCTGGTCAGGATCCAAGGGTATTAACTCGACGTCCTCCTCGGGTTTCCATCCTTCTTCTGGAGAGACCTCTGGAGGGATCTCCTCGACTTGGTCCTGACGCTTTGATTGCTATAAGATAGTAAGATTCGGTTGCTCAACCTCCTCCAGATTTGCCTAGCTCACGGGGAGAAACTGCGCTTGTTTGCCTTTCTTTAGCCCTTGGGCGGAGCATTTCCTCGCCATTGCTTGATCGCTGTTGATTTGACCGACACCGCCCCCAGGGATTGGGTACCGAATTTTCTGATGTGTGGCGGAGGTGATGGCATTGATCTTGCCAATCCATGGTCTGCCCAGGATGCCGTTGTAGGGTGAGACCTCATCAATGACCATGAATGTTTGCAAGCTTATTACAGGTGGGGAGTAGACGTCGAGGTCTATCGTGCCCACGGTAACCGTTGTTGCACCATTAAAGCCAGTCAGCGATCTGGCTAATTTGTTGATCTTTGTCTCCAAGCCCATCTGTTGGATGACCGCCAGTTGTAGGATATTGGCTGCGCTGCCCTCGTCTGCATGGATTTGGTCGACCATGGCCTGAGCGATTTGAATGCTGATGACAAGGGCGTCGTTATGTGGCATGTCGAGGTCGATCAGATCTTTCTTTTGGAAGCCGATCACAGGATCGTCCTCTGCTAGTGGAAGGTCGGTCGAGACTTGGGAGATCCCAGTGGCCTGTTTGATCTTCCTCTTCTTTTCCTTGCTGGTCAGCCCAGACTCCTTGGAGTCGACTAGGATGGTGTTGATCCTTATGACCTTCTGAGGCAGCTCTTTGGCGGTGTCTCGATCTTCAATTCGTTGGATGGCCTGCTTCGCAATGAATTCTGTGCAGTGACCTTCTCTCACGAGTTCTTCAAGATGCGCTTTCCAAGCGAAGCACTTGTTCGTAGTGTGTTCGTGCGTTCCATGGAAGGCACAGTATTTGCTAGTGTCCCTCTTGTCCGGATCTCCTTTCAATGGTGGTGGTCTTCTTACCCAAGGTTTGTTCTTCACTTGGGCTAAGATTTGATGTATGGGGATGGTGAACTTGGTATAGTTCTCTCCTGCCGTAGCCTCCTCTCGTAGGTGCGACCTGCGCTTGTCCTTGCTCCTGTTGTCGCCTCTTTTGCTTGCCCGTTTAGTCGGCTGATCTTCCTGCTTTGTAGACTTCTTTGCGGCGATTCGATCGTCATCCCAGAGCGCGTAGCGTTCTGCAGTCGCGTAGACCTCTGCCAGAGTCTGGCTGGGAGTGATAGTCAGCTCGCGGTACAAGTCGTGCTCAGCTGGAAGACCTTTCTTGAAAGCGGAGGACACGATTCGGTCGTCACATCCTACAATGTTCGCCTTTTCCGCCTTGAATCTCTTGATGTAATCTCGAAGGGATTCGTCAGACTTCTTGCGCAGGTTGTACAAGTGGTCAGGGTTCTTCTTGATCGTCCGGTAAGAGGTGTATTCTTTGGTGAAGACGTAAGCTAGCTCCTTGAAGCTGCTGATCGACCTGGATGGTAGGGTGTGGAACCAATCTTGGGCTGCTCCTCGCAAGGTTATTGTAAATACTTTGCACATTAGCGCGTCGTCAGCCTGGTGGAGGATCATAACACTTTTGAAGTGTTTTAAGTGGCTCTCGGGATCAGAATCCCCTTTGAAGTGTAGGAACGAGGGTGTCGAGAATCGCTTCGGGTGAACAGCCTGCTCGATATCGAGGGTGAAAGGCGTAGAGTTCACCTGGTCCATCTCCTTACGTAGTGAATCCTCGAAGTTTCCTCCGGTCTTCAAGTCTCGAAGTCGGTCATTCACGAGCTTCTCAACGTCCTCTACACACATTGCTAGTTTGTTACGCTGGCGACCTCCACGGGATTGACTGACTTCCTCATTGTCCTCCGAGGGTCGACCTTCTCGCCTGCGCTGCCTAGTTGGAGTGTTGGTGGACTGCGCCTGCGAAAGATTCTCTGTAGCTTGTTGACGAGAATTGGTTCTTCGAGAGTGAGTAACGGAGCGTCTTTCCTCATGGTCCTCATTGTGAGGGTTATCCAACTGGCCTCCCTGGGGGCCTAGCCTTTCGAGAACGCTTCTCTGCGAGTAGATAGCTAAACGCCTTTCTTCGCGATCCTCGTTGCGATGGTTGTTTGGCTGACCTCCTTGGGGGCCTAGCCTTTGATGTACATTTCCCTGCGGGCCCAAGCGGGCACGGACATCGAGTTGTCCACCGGCGCGTTCGTCCAGCCTTCTCTCCTCGCCTGGTTGTCCAAGGCCAAGGTTTTGAGCAAAGCCTATTTGGTTGATGAGCTGCCTCATTAGATTGCTTTGGTCGTCCATTCTCTGAGCTAGCTGGTCAACTCTTAGATTAACGTCTGCTTGACTTCGTGGATCTGGAGGAAGGAAGTGCGTGGAGCCCAACTGCACACGGGCTAGGTTTTCATTGGAGGTGTATGCAGGAGCGTGCGTCGCGCGTGGAGGCAATGAAGGGAATGCTTGGAGTTGCTCCAAGACAGGCCCCGGGTCGGCGGTGGTAACGAGTCCACCTTGATGGGAAGTTCCACCATGTTCGGCGGCGGTGACCGGTGCGGTGGTGAGAGGTGGCGGCGCCACCATGTCGATCGCGGGATCGTGGGTGGAGTGGCTTTGGGCCGTCGTGGATCTAGCCATCGCGGCGGCTTTGCCTCTCGTGTTCATGCTTCCAACCATGGTTGTTTGGAAGGCTTCGGTGGATTGAAAAATAGGAGGAACGGATTCCTTGAGCACGCGTTGAGTATAACTCGTGCTCTCAATGAAAGCACCAATTTGTGGGAGCAAATTTCCCCCAAAAGAATATTCGCCAAAGATTCCCCTTTCTTCTTCGCTGCCTCTTTCTCCCTGCAAAATAGAACAAATAAGAGGACCACACCCGGGGGGTGTTGGCCAAAGGCCCTCCGATGCCTAAGTCAGTTCAATCGATCTGTAGAGAAACGATAGCTAAAATAGGTACGTGATGTGTTTATAATATAAATTGGGTGGCCGGAGCCTTATGTAAAAGAGAGAGAGAAAGGAGGTGGCTAGGGTTTGAGAGGAATTTTCTATAGAGATTTTAGTAGTAATTCTGACGTACCTCCACCCTTGTGTGTGGCCATGCTTTTATAGTTGTCTCGGAGGCTAAGGTTTCAGAGGAATAATTCCGTAGATGGAAGGGAATTATTCCCCCCCCTCCCCCCCCTTTTTGGGATTGATTTGATTAATTAGGGATTTGATTAATTAGGGTAAATCAAATCCCTAATTGTGGTAGGCATCAAATCAAATCCCAATTCAATTAGGTAACTCCTCATTTAATTGGGGATCGTGGTAATTAACCAAATCAAATCTCAACCTAATTAGGTAACGTTCAATTTAATTGGAAAATTCCCAATTAAATTGAGTAACTCCTAATTAGGTTGATTGATTCCCAATTTGGTCAAATAACCCCCAAATGGTAGGAATTATTTGACCTAGGGTCTGATTTAATTAGTTTCCCACAGTAATGTTATTCTGATAGTTTGGTTAGTTTTGGTTTCTCATGGTACAACAATACTATAGTTGAAGGATTGTTAAATAAAACCTGAAATTGCCTTATTTATATTATAATGCAAAATAGGATGAGCTAGTGTTGGTTGAGATCCTTGAATAATTTGTCATGTTTCTTTGAAATTAGATTTCTCATTTCTACAAGTCAAAGTGAAATTTGAGTGGGCAAGCTAGGCCTTGAGAGTGAGAAATCTGAGTCAACAGTCACTACATGGGGGTGATCAGATTTCTTACTGTTTTTTTTATGAACATCAGATTTCTTACTTTAAGCCATGACTTTCATATCCAAGTTTAATGGCTATGGTTTAGAGTCTTCAATGAAATCTCAACAATGATAAGCCTCTGTGCACCCACTGGCTTCTACTAACGAAACTTTTTTCAACAATATCTTTAAGACTTACATCTAATTGATCTCAAAAGATACATATCCCTGCTAACAATTCTGCCATTCTTTAAATTTAGCTTCACTGCTTGGGGGTTTTGTTAAACTGCCAGCAGAATAATCCTTGCACTGACATTAGAGACAAGTATGGCCTCATTACCGACAATATCGACAATATCGACAATCCTTGTACATATCATATAAATATGTACATATCACAGCAGAATAATCCTTGTACATATCATATAAATATCGACAATATCGACGATAATATCGGAAAATATCGATGTCGATAATTTCGCTCACATTTCTGCAATATTTTGTCAAAATATCGGTGTAATATCACTAAAATATCAAAAATATCGATGTGAAGGAAAAAAAAAACGTTTTTTTTAGAAAAAAAAAAAGGGAAAATGGGAGAAAAAAGCACAAAGGGGATATGAACCCCTCCCATTTTACTCCTCCAACACCTTAAACACCATATCACTTATGTTTTTGTGATAATTTGCTAAAATATTTATATTTATATGGGTGGTATATTAACAATTACATGCAAAACTATTTTGGGGATTTATCATTTGATGACTACTCTTCACAATACACTTATTCTACACATAGAGATGATGAAGATAGTGAAAAATTTGAACCTCGTAGGAACTCTATGTGGTACTAAGTCACTCATGTATCTTACCATGCAATGTATAAAGTGTAAAATATTATAGTAAATCATTATATATAAATGATTACGGTGTATTTAATCTTTTTTCATTAATTATTACATATTTTTTACACTTATAGTGTTTGCCCGCTTGCTGTATAATCAACTTAAAATTAGTCAAATCCATCACGCAATGCATTTCCTTCTAATTTTTTGTGATAAACTCATAGATAATTGACTAAATAAACATTCTCCAAAGATTCAATGAAAATTTTCAAGTTTTTCTTACAATTTCCGTGGTTTTTATTCAATTTTTATCGATATCGATAATATCCCGATATTTCCATCGAAATTTCCATATTTTTGGACTACCGATATTTCCGATATCATCGATATTTTAGACCTTGCTCCCTAATTACACCGCAATTGTTTCCTGTTGAAGTCAGACCATATTTTAACTGTGAAGTTGAAGGTCCTTGCAATTTCTTTCATATCATTACAAGATACTTTGCATCTTGAGATTATTTAGAATCTAACGATAAAAACATTGCATCTCCAAGTGATTGAGTCCTTGACTAGAGAACTTACAGCCTGTAGCGGAAAAAATTATAATTTTAAACCTTTCAGGTAATATGTAACTTTTTGAGGAAGTGATCCTGACATAACATGGAATGCTCCCCATTTTACATGCACATTTCCTCATTGGTATCAGTCCTATCTTCTTTCAACTAACAATTTCCATATTACTTGTCCAGCGTTCTTGACAGTGTTGGCTCAGAATCAGAGAGGACTTTTCGGGGCAGCCTATGCAGTTGCTTTAAACAGCATGAGTTCATCCGAAGGAGATAGCTTTGAGCAAGCAACTTAAGATGGAAAAAATGTGAATCCAATGAATATATTGTTTACGGAGGCCATCCAAGGCCCACTGCTTTCAACAGACAGCCAAGTCCAGAACAGCACACTGGATTTACTGTTTAATTACGTGTACTCCTGGGAAGGCACTTCAGGCAAAGAAAAGCAAGTCCCAGTGGAAGAAAACATTGCAGATATGTATTTGAAATACTGCGATTGCCAGGTTAGTAAAGTTTCAGTGCCAAATAGAACAATAATAGATGTCCTCTGCTTGATATTTTCAGTGCTGATAGAGTTTCATTTGAGTATTGCCAAACATAAAGAAACCAGAAACTGTGCTGTTTAAGTTATGACTCAACAATTATCATTATTCAGAAGTATTTATTGAATATCTACAAATTTTTCGGTGTTCCTTGTGTAGATAGGTTAAGCTTTTAATTTTTGATTTTTATGGTCATTAGATGTGTTCTTGCAAAGCTTATTTATGACTGTATTATTAAGAAAAACCCTCAGAAACTCAAGGATCCAGTGGTCAAATCTTGTGTTCAGGTACTTGACATATTATTAAAACGGAGGCTTCTTGTTGGGTTTACAACTTTGGTTCCAGTACTAAATTATGTAGCTAACATTCCTTTCCATCCAGTTCAAAATCAGACATTAAAACTCATTCTGAACTGCATATCTGATTTCCCTGGAATGGTATCATCCTCTCATATAACAGCACTAGTACCTGTTCTAGCAAAGATGCTTAAAAAGCATTTATAATATGTATATTTATATTCACCTGCTCAGTCCTTGTCGCTATCATCAGAACTCCATCTGTTCATAGGAATTTGAATCTACAAATTTCAATTAAAGAAGCAATGCAACATGCTGTATTAGCTTGTCTACGTATCTCGGAGAAGAATCCTTGTCAAATTTTGCACTCCTTGTTCCTACTTAAGGATGCTTCCTTTTTCAGTACTTCAAACATGAAAAGGAGTCAATATACTTCTGTCCAGTTTGTTTTAGAATGAAAACTGGCTGATGGATTTTCCTAAAATTTTCGCCTTGGTCATTTCAGGCAGCATATTAAAAAGAGAGATAATGTGGTTATTTTACACATTGCAGGGCTGCAGAAAACAGAAGTACACTAACAACAGTCAAGATGAAAGTGCAATAGAGCACAAAAAAAAAGGCATTCGCCATCCTCGACGACATGGGAGAAGTTTGTGAGTATCTCATTCACTTGATGTTATCCGATTCTTGACTAGAGACTTCTGGAGGATTAGATTTTGGGGATAAGAGACTGTTAGAAGAAATAGAGCTTTTCTTTAAAAATTTAACAGTAACAGAGGGCAGCTAAGAAAATCATATGAGTTTAATTTTCTTTATTGAATCTCCATTTCTCATTTCATTAACGGCGGTGCACAAAGTGAGACACCAGAAGTTATCACTACTACGATTTACTATTTGCGCGACGGACGTTTGCGCGACGAACAAAATTTCGTCGCGCAAAGAACACTTTTGCGACGCAAAATAACTTCCGTCGCGCAAAATACAGAAATCTAGCGCGACAAATAATTTCGTCGCGGATAGAAACTATGCGCGCCGTAAAAAAATTGCGTCGCGCAAAGATGCAACTTCTACGCAAAATGGCGCCAAACTCTTGCGCGACGACAAGGAGCGTCGCGCATGAATATATTGCGCGACACTTCAACTTATTCGTCGCGCAAAGATGGACCGGAATTTGCCGCCTCTTATGGCGGTAAAAAAATTTTGCGCGACGAGTGTTTTCGTCGCAAAAGACAACTTAGGGCGACGAAAAAATCAACCGTCGCGTAAGAAAACGAGGGAACCTTAATTTTGGCGCCAATATGGAGGTGGGTTTTTGCGCGACGGAAGTACGTCGTCGCGTAAAGTGTAATAGCGGTGCAACCCTGCGCGACGAAATATTTCAATTGGCGCGACGAATAATTAACTTTGCGCGACGCCAGTTTGTATTCGCGCGATGGAATTTTGGTGCGACGAATAGATTTCTTCGTCGCGCAAAAAAGTAGATGTCGACACGTGATTGCGTGACGGAAATGTTGGTTTGTGCGACGGAACAGTAGGTTTTCGCGACGGCGTTTTGCGCGACGAATTGTCTCTATTCGTCGCGCAAAGTCCTTCTTCTCCATATTTGTATCTGCCATTGCAGAGGCAGAATGCATTGCATTCTGCCTCTCTCTCACTCTCCTTCCCTGCTGCTGCTCTGCTGTGAATTCTATATGTTTATTAGGTATGTATTTTTTGTCGTGAGTTTAAATGTATTAATGTAAATTCGTACTAATCCTATTAATTTTGTTCTCATTAGGGATATTTGTGATTAGTGGTTGGTGGAGAACGATTGAGAAGGTATGTTATTGTAAAAGTTTGTTTGTTATGTTTGTACTTTTTTTGTGAAGTTATATGTTTATAATGTTGTGAAATTGTGCGTGACGAAGCACAATGTGTTGTGATGTACGAAGTTAATTGAAATTAACTTCGTACTTTTATTTTTATGTTTAGTAACACGAAGTTTCCCGTTCGAGATTAGTTGGATTTCGTGCATGGATGCGTAAGGCATGACTGCGGTCCAATTAATTCTTGAATTGTCCCATTATTTGGACAGTTTGGTAATGCATAGTGTTGTCACATAATCTTTGGCTACAGGATTAGGTTTCGATTGTGGAGATTTCGGTGTCATCTCGGTACGTTCTTTGGGTGGTACGTAGGTATTTATACCTATGCCCACTTCAAGAACTGTGTCGAGATGCTGCCGAAATTAATCCACGCCGAAATCTAATCTCATGTAGCCGTAGGTTACGTGACAGGACTATGCATTCCCGAATGGGATAGGGCCCTTACCGGAGGCATAAGGTGACATTATAACTTTGTATGAAGTTGTTGTGATTGTTGTGTCGTGATTGTGGTTTCAGGAATTATGAGCAGAAGGTGGATACAGAACCCGAATAGATGCGCAGACGAATACTTGGATGGAATCGAGGATTTTATTGAGTTTGCACGTAGACACAACCCGGGTGCAACTAGAATCCGCTGTCCTTGTAGGAGGTGTAACAACACGTTGTTTGAGTCAATTGAAAATGTTGGATTTCATTTAGTAAGGAATGGAATGATT
>NW_023010065.1:0-59678 GCF_902201215.1 Prunus dulcis
TTGAATTATTTGTTGACAAAGAAGGAAGCCAAAGCACGATTGATTAGATAGATTTTGCTTCTCCAAGAATTTGATCTTATAACCAAGGACAAGAAACGAGTGGATAATGTTGCTGCTGACCATCTTTCTAGGATATCTTTTGAGGAGCCTTAGGAACATTTACCTATAAAAGACTCATTTCCTTATGAACAATTGTTTAGTGTTTCTAAATTACCATGGCTTGCTAACATTGTGAATTTTCTTGCTATAGGTCTTATCCCACATCATTGGACCTCACAAGAGAAAAAGAGATTTATGGTTGAGGTGAGAAAATTCTTTTGGGATGACCTATATTTCTTCAAATATCGTCCCGACCAAGTAATCCGTAAATGTGTTCCTGATGAAGAAATTTAGTGTCATATCTTTTTGTCATTCTGAGGCTTGTGGAGGTCACTTTCTTCCAAAAAAACTTCGGCTGAAATTCTTCAATGTGGTTTTTATTGGCCTAGACTTTTCAAACATGTGTATGAATTTTGCAATACTTGTCCAAGTTGTCAAAAGCTGGGAAGAATTACTCGACTGTTGGGGCATTGATTTTATGAGTCCTTTTCCCCCATCTTTTGGTTACTTATAAATCCTTGTTGCTGTGGATTATGTTTCAAAATGGATTAAGGTTATACCATGTCAGAAGAATGATGAAAAGACTATTTTGAAAATTTTGACAGAAAATGTATTGTCCATGTTTGGTACTCTTAGAGCGATCATTAGTGATAGAGGATCACATTTTTGCAACCAACAATTTGATGCTTTGATGAAAAAATATGGGATAACCCATAAGATGTCCACTCCATACCACCCACAGACAAGTGCCCAAGCTGAACTTGTAAACAAGAAAATCAAGCAAATTTGGGGAAAACGGTGAATCCAACTCAAGAGGATTGGTCATTGAGACTAATTGATGCTTTGTGAGCATACCGTACTGCATACAAATCACGTCTTGGTATGTCCCCATACGAGCTAGTTTACAGTAAACACCGTCATTTACCTTTTGAATTAGAACATAAAGCATATTGGGCTATCAAATTGTTTAACTTTAGCCTTGGAGATGTGGGTACCTTAAGAAAACTCCAATTGAATGAACTTGAGGAAGCCAGGAATGATGCATATGAGAACTCATGAATTTACAAAGAACGTATTAAAGTTTTTCATGATAAAAATATTTTGAGGAAAATTTTGGAGCCTTTTCAACTTGTTATTTTGTATAATTCTAGACTTCATTTGTTTCCTAAAAAATTAAGAACTAAATGGATAGGGCCTTTCATTGTTAAAATAGTTTTGACATATGGGACTGTTGAAGTTGAGGATCCCAAGAATGAATATATTTTTAAGGTTAATGGCCAACGACTTAAACCTTACTTGGGGAGATTTGTTCTAGAAGATGAGACAGTTTCTTTGAACGATCCTATTTACCAGGATTAATTGGACTTCCCTTAGTCCATTTGTTGTATATAATTAGTTTAGAAATTTATGTTCAGTTATAAAAAATAAAAAACAATTTATTTCTGCATTTCTGTTTTTTGTTTTTGTAATACACTAACAAGTTGCAGGCTTTCATTTTGGATGTGAATTTTCAAGTAACGTACCCTCTTCTTTTTATTACGCTTATGTATTTAAACATTGAGGACAATGTGAGTCTTCAGTTTGGGGAAGAGAAGATATTATATTATTTTTTTGTTGCAACATGTAAGTTTTCCTTTTTTTTTTTTGTTTTTTTTTTGTTTATTATGTTTATTTTCGTCATTTATTTTGAAAAAAAAAACTGAAAATTGGGGAAAAATAAAAATAAAAATTAGTTTGTTTTCATGAGGTTAGTGCACTGTGTTGTTTGTTTTTCATAGTCTTTGTACTTTTTGTCATCGACAAGAATGCATTGCACTTAGACTTATTTTATATTCATAAATGATGTTAATATTGAGAACATATGAACGATATGATAATTATCCCCTTTTTGAGTCTTTTTCCTTTATTTCTAATTAGTGGATGATTCATGATTTATACTTTGACAAATTGCACAAGCACACTAATAGTTTCTGTGGGGTATAAAGTTAAAAACCAATTGTGTTTAATTGTTTATCTTTGACAAAGTTAGACGACCTTGCTTTCGACTCATCTTGTTTATAAAAAAAAATTGAAACAAAAAGAAAAAAAAATTCATGAAATAATAGTGTTCCACTCAAGCTTCTACTTAGTAACCAAGCCTCTTACCTACTTAGGAGTGAGTGTTTGCGTTAAACGGTGAAGTTATGGATGTGAATAATTTTGTGTGGCAGGTTTAGTTTTGCAACCTTTTTAACTTGAGTTAGTAAGCTCTCGGGGGTGTCTCTACACCTAGTGCCTTAAAGCCTTTTTTGTTTGAGAGTCACTGGCCTAACACTCGCTATATGGGCTAATTAGAAATGTTAATGTTGCTAGGCATTGCACAACCCACATTTTGGAAAAAAAAAAAAAAAAAAGAGAGAGTATAAAATAAAATAAACTTTCATTTGTTTCTTGCAAGGGAATTTGACAACTCTTGAGATCAAAAGGTTAGTGTGATTGGGATTTAGCTAATGGCACTCAATTGTGTTGGTTCAGTTTACACCAAAGGAAACATGTGAAAAGTTTACTAGCTAATTATAAATGATTTGGACTTCATGGTGGGATTAACTTGAAATGTTAAACAAGTTTTCTCTCTTTTAACGTTGTTCATGAATTGAAAATTTGGACTTTGTGCTTTTATCCTTTTTGTTGGTGACATGTGTTGAAATTATTTTCCGAAGTTTATTTTATTTCATGTTTCTAAATAATTGTGCTGGCCTCATACTTGATGTTTGTGGGTATCATTTCTAGAAACCCTCCCGAGACTATAACTCGTCCTATAGGGGTAACCTAAGGGTTTAAAGCCTTGTTGCGTATGCTTAATGTCATCATATCCCGCGAAAGTGGCTTAGCTATTTGAGTTGGTTTTATTTATTTTGTTTTGTTGTTTTTGCTTAAATTTGAGTTTCTTTTAGTCGCTTGGATTGGATTGCTAGGGACTAGCAATAAGCTGGTTCGGGGTTGTGATGAGAGTCTCAAATTACATATTTTCAATATTATATTGGAGACTTTATGATATAAATTTGGCTTAATAAAGATAATTTCACTTGCTATTACATTTCATTCTCACCAATTGGATTTATGAATTTTTTTTATTTAATTCGGTGAACTTATTAGGTGAATTTATCTTTTGGTGGAAGTTGGAAAGACAAAAGATGAAGACATATATTTGTCCAAGTTCAAGCCAAGTATGAAGAGAATTGCTAGATGATTTTATTGAAGAATTGATTGTGGGATTATTGTGATTATAAAGAGAAGTAAAGAGGGAGAAGAGAAGACAAAATTGTTGAAGCTAAAGAGCCTATTTCATGTCATTCATAGCCATTTAACGCCCACTACCTCACCATTATTTCTTTTCCACTAACTCTCCAACGTTTAATCCAATTAATCCCTCACTTAAACCCTCAATTACCCATCCTGAATGTATTAACTTTCCACTCACCTCATTGACTACTATAAATCACTCATCAACTTATTTGGCAAGGACTCCACTACAACAGATTTCTTTATCTACTTCATTCAAAGTTTAGTTATGTTTTCCTTTGTAATGAGTTGCTAGAACTCTAGCTAAGGCTAAAGTGAATGTCTTTTGAGTAAGTTTGTGAGTTGTTCTTTAATCCAATAATGGTATGAATTGCTAAATTCTTTTATTTTTAGTTGTTCAATATTTTCATGTCCTTTTATTTTGATTGATATTAAGTGCTACTATCTTTTCATGAGTTCAAGTTAAGAACTAACTTAGCATGCTTTTAAATTAAAATATTAGATATTAAGTGTGGGAGCAAATTTCCCCACAAGAATATTCGCCCAAGATTCCTTCGTCTTCTTTGTCTCTCTTTCTCCCTGCAAAACAGATCGGAGTAAAAGGACCACACCTGGGGGGTGTTGGCCAAAGGCCCTCCTATGCCTAAGTTAGGTAGGGTAATTAAAGGAAAATCGGGTGGCCGGAGCCGTGTGTGGTGGCCGAAGCCTTGTGTGAGAGAGAGAAAGAAAGGAGGTGGCTAGGGTTTTTGAGAAATAATTTCTGTAGAGTTTTAGTAGGAATTTAGACGTACCTTAACCTTTGTGTGTGGCCATCCTTTTATAGTGGTCTCAGAGGCTAGGGTTTCAGAGGAATAATTCCGTAGATGGAAGGGAATTTTTCCTCCCCTTTTTGGGATTGATTTGATTAATTAGAGATTTGATCTATTAGGGTAAATCAAATCTCTAATTGTGGTAGGCATCAAATCAAATCCCGATTCAATTAGGTAACTCCTCATTTAATTGGGGATCGTGGTATTTAACCAAATCAAATCTCAACATAATTAAGTAACGTTCAATTTAATTGGATACTGTGAAATGGATTCCACGGTATATTCTAGTTACTGTGGATGTTAGTTTATTGTTTCAGCAGGATAAAATTACTGGTCAATTTGTTGTTAGATATGTAGATTCTGATTACACAGGTGATTTGGACAAGCGTAGTTCCACTACAGGTTTTGTATTCGTTATTGCTAGAGGTCCAGTGAGTTAGAGATCAATTCTGCAATCTACAGTTGCTTTATCGACTACTGAGGCAAAATACATGGCGGTAATAGAAGCTATAAAGGAAGCCATCTGGCCTCAAGGGCTGCTTGATGACTCAGGGGTTCAACAGGACCATGTGGATGTTCATTGTAATAGTCAGAATGCTATTTATTTAGCAAAGAATCAAGTTCATCATGCACGTACGAAACACATTGACGTAGTGATAGGACCCAAACCAAATTCCGCTTTGGAATTCGAGTCGAACCCTATGCGTGTCCGACATTTGGCGAATGTCGGGCATAAATGACCTATTTGCCCTTCTACTTGAAATTTTAACCTTGACTTCTACCGAAATTTCGGTAGAGTCTCCCCTATATTTCGTTCAATCCCAAAACTTACACCTGTCAAAACGAGTACAAATATCCATACAACCAACAGCCAGCATACTTAAGATACAATACCCAGTTCAATTCTCCATCTAGGGCAAATATCAGAGCAGTTCTAATAGTATACAGATAAGTCAATCTTTTTACAAACCCACACTTTTGTAATGATATGGCGCGGAAGGCAAGATGGCCCGGTGGTGGTTTTCTTGTGCACGCTACAGCCTGGGGGCGCAAAACATTTGAAAATGTGAGTGGACAAAAATAAGGGTTCATAAAATATCTAAGAATATACTAACCCCCATTTTAAAAATAGTTACATAAAACTGAATACGTATTCTGCATTTAAAGCATACTAAACTCAAGGCATTATATGTAAATCATATTCAAGCTCGATAATTATTGCATAAAAGTATTGAAATCAAAGCTTGCATGAAAACACTGAAATCAAACCTGCATAAAAGCAATGTACTCAAAACTTGAATCAAAGCACTGCAATCAATCAAAACTACCACTCGGATGTACCCCTGTAATTCCATCAATTCCCCTGGCAGATCTCGACGACACACAGTCTATCCGAGCCTCAAATCTTGGCAGGATTCAGGGGACCGCAGTCAGCCTGATCTACTGGCAGGTCTCGGTGACACACAGTCAACTCGAGCCGCACTGGCAGGATTCAGGGGACCGTAGTCAGCCTGATCCGCAAATCCTGGCAGACCTCGGCGACGCGGAGTCAAACCAAGCTGCAAATCCTGGCAGACCTCGGCGACACCAAGTCCAACCGAGCTGCAAATTCTGGCAGACCTCGGCGACACCAAGTCCAACCAAGCTGCAAATCTTGGTACTCACGGTCCAAGCGTCCCCGAAAGTCTGATAATTAACTGTATTTTAGCAAATCTAAATCGAAGCTGCTATTTCCTCTGATATAAGTCTCAAATTCTGCTTTTTATATCACTTAACATATAAATAAGATAATTAACTCCACAAGCATGCTAGTAAAATCACCATGAATAAAACTTATTCAAGATCAAATAATGAAATTCATTTATATAAAATCATTTATAAAAGAAAAGTCCACTCACTCCTGGTCCGAGCTTGCTAGACCTCCTGAAGGTCTCTCCTGCGGGCCTGCTGGTCCCGGGTGCCTGGGTAAACCATCATGAATATTTATTAATGAATATTTAATTAATAAAACTGCTCGGTATAAGTTTTTAAGTAAAAACCTGACCCCCGACTTCTAAAGTGCGTGCACTAACTTTAAAGTTATTTTTTTCTGCCCACTTAGGCATTTCAAATGTTTCAAATCGTCTGAAAAGACTCGAGATTTCATTAAGCGATAAACTTCCATATTAGTCGATACGGAGCCCCGTGGGTCCACTACCTCAAATGACCAATCTGAGAGTTCCTTTAAGTTCCTCACGTTTAAGGAACCATGTCCTGCAAGTTTGGTCTGAAACTGACGATCGGATTGACCACGATCGTGAAATTCCAAACCCTAGCCCCAGGGTTCACGATTTCGGAGTATCCGGGACTCCGATTCACAATCCATCGAATCCTACACGATTCTAAAATTCTCTGGAACAACATATCTGAATTTGAGCGCGATCCAACGGTTCAGCAGTATCGAAATTGAGATCTGCGAAATCCTACGCGCTCGTGACAACACGAGGATCAGAAAAATACCCAGGGTCACTGCACTACCCTCACCCACGCGCTGCAGTACGCGCCGACAGCGATGGGTGTCTAAAGCGATTACGCCTCGCCGGAAAAACTTCAAACCACGGCTCCAAACTCCTACCCTAGGTAAAGCACCATATTTGGAGCGACTTTTGTTCTTGGACCTACCCCAAAAAGTGGCAGGAAGTGGCCGATCACGGCGGCCGAAAATCGGTCGAATTTTCAATTCGAAAACTGGGTTATCTACGGTCAAAATTGATGCAAAACCATCTAACCATCAGGTAGAGCATGGAAAATAGGTAGGAATCCATACCTTACTCGACAAATTTGGAGAAGAATTGAGGGAGAACAAGTGACTTGAAGATCCGATGAGCATCGTCGGTTCCAGCGCGATTTCCGGCCAGCACAGGTCATATCGCCGGTCGGGAACGGTCGGGAAAGGAAGAGGACGTCGTCCCGATCGTTTTGGTACCAGCCCCGTCCACAGTCGTGGACTGTGGCCGGAATTACGAGCTGAAGAAGGAGAAGCGGAGGAGAGTCGCGGGAGAGAGAGAGAAAGCTGGTTTTTATAAATCCAACTTCGAAATATTTACGATTATGCTACTGAGACTCTTTTGACCATAACTCTCTCGTTACAACTCCAATTCGGGCCCACTATTTGTCTATGAACTCATTTCACCTTGCTCTACGCAACGGTGTAAGTTGAATTGTCAAATTCCTTCTCGATCAAAAAGTCACCTTTTTTTGAATAAAATATTCCGAGGGCAAAATTGTCTTTTCGCAAAATATAATATTCCTTAATTATGAATTTTAGGTTTGGGTTATTACAAGGTTCCATTTTGTTCGTGAAATTATTGATGAAGGAGATATTCTTCTTCAGAAGATTGGGACCGCAGACAATCCTGCGGATATGTTAACAAAGCCAATTTCATTGCTCAAGTTTAAGCATTGCTTAGACTTGAATAACATTTGTACAATTTGTTGATTGTCCCTTGGGGGATTGGGAGACGACTATTGAGAGTTCTACTTCGAGGGTTTTAACCAAGGTGGAGATTGTTGATTATTGCCTTAAACAAAAGTCAAAAGTGGAATGCTATTTATTTTGGTAGAGGTGATAGCATCACATGGGAGACAAAAGCCATGCAAATACGGTTGGCTTTTTTGGACTTCATAGCTGGTCTCATAAATTGGTTTCTTTGAAAAGCTACTCATCATTTGGCTATAAAAGGAGAAGCATGGCAGCAGTTGAAGAAGGAGAGAAGAGGGAGAGAAATAGCAAGAAGACATCCGCCAGAGAGAAGAAAATTCTCTCAAGTTGTCTTTGCTTTGTATTTTCAGTTTTCTCTTCCTATTGTGAGTGTGTGAGCTTGGGCTATTTGGGAAATTGAGTGATAAATACAATTGTATGTTCTCATTGATTATAGTGGAATACTCCTTCATCTCCAAATTGGATGTAGGCACTGCCGAACCAGTATAAATCCTGGTGTTCTTGTTGGTGTTCTTATGTTCTTTTTATCTCTTGCCAGTTGTTTATTTTCACTCACAGTTGGTTGATGCTTCCGCGGAACACTTACAAACTTGAACTGATCACTTTATCAAAGCACTGTCACTTCTTCACTGCTTGAACTCAAAGTTACACTTGCAATATCAGATTGTGAAGATCCATTATATTCTTCTGGTGGTATTGACTGAGCAACGAACGGATGAGATAAGAGCTCTTCAGTAGTTAACCTTTTATAGGGATTGAAGGCTAGGCAGATCTTTAGAAAATCCCTCCCCTCCTTTGAGATTTTTGCTGGAATCTTGGGAGAGTAAAAAACCAGCATGTCTAGGAAATCCTGAGGCTTCCAATAATAACACGTATCCCATGGGGGCTTCCCGGTGAGCATCTTATGCAACCAATAGACCAAATTTCAGAGGGCTGATCCTGCAACTTGTCAAGCAAAGCTTCTGGGGACAGATATATAGGAGAGCCTCTACATCTAGATCCACCCACCTTTTCTTTTGTTCTCTAAGCCAATCTGAAATCGGCTATCTTTGCCACCAAACTAGTACTTCCACAACTTGTGGTGGTAGGCACAAGCAAAATGTTCTCTGGGGTCAAATAGCAGTGAACATAATCACACTGGTGAATGTGCTTAACCCCTTCAAGAATTGACCTGGTATACCACCTAACCTTAGATTCCGGTAATCCACAACCGTCGGATTTCTTGATCAGATGATGAAGGCTTCCGCCAGAGGCATATTCCAAGAACAAATTGTAAACCTTCTCTGACAGGACCCGATCCAAATTCCCCTTTGGAATTTGAGCCGGACCCTGTGCGTGTCCGACACTTGGCGAATGTCGGGCACAAAAGACCTATGTACCCTTCTAGTTCCAATTAAGTTTCAAAATTCGCCTGGACTCCTACCCAAAACTCGGCAGAGTCTCCCTTGTATTTTGTTCAAAACCCAAATTTTCACCTGTCAAACAAGCAAATATATTTACATCCAACTGCCAGTATGTACACAAACTATTCAACAGTTTTGTTTTTCAACTAAAACCAGATATCATAGCAGCTGCTAAAATATACAAAGGAATTAAGCGTTTTGCAACAAAATCCTACATTACGTGCACGTCTATTGTCTGGGGGAGCAAAACATTTGAAAGTGTGAGTGGAAAAAAATAGAGTTCTCGAAAACAGTGTATAAACATAATAACCCCACTGTAAAAAAATTAGTTATGAAAATCTGAATATTTCAACTGTATTTGAATTATGCGGAATTCAAGGCATTCACAGATTTATATACATATATACAATCATATTCAAGATCAATAAAACTTGCATGAAAGCACTGTAATCACTTTAAAACTACCACCTAGGTGTACCCCTGTAATTCCGTCAATTCCCCTGGCAAGTCTCGGTGACACAAAGTCAACTCGAGCCGCAAACTGGCAGGATTCAGGGGACCGTAGTCAACCTGATCCGCAATCCTGGCACTCACGGTCCGGGCATCCCCAAAACTCGTGAGGCAAATGTCAAGTGCACTGACAAAATTGAAGGCAACAAATACTGAAAGTAAACTGTTTTCTGTAGCTGGGTACCCACGGTGGTTTAAAATAAAATATTTCTGAAAAATCTGATAAATAACTGTTAAATCTGTAACTATGCTGCTATTTTATCTTATATAAATCTCAATCTCTATTTTCCATTACGCAGCATATAAATAAGGTATTTAACTTCATAAAGCATGCTAGGCAAAAGCACAATCAATAAAACTTATTCAAGATCAAATAATGAAATTCATTTATATAAAATCATTTCTAAAAGAAAAGTCCACTCACTTCTGGTCTGAGCTAACTGGACCTCTTGAAGGTCCCTCCTGCGGGTCTGTCTGGCCCTGGGTGCCTGATTAAACCATAAATATTTAATTAATAAACTGCTCAATAAAAGTATTAAAATAAAACCCTGACCCCCGGCTCCTAGAAGTGCGTGTATTAACTTTAAAGTCAATCCTATGCCCATTTTAGCATTTCAGACGTTTAGAACTGTCTTAAAAGGCCTGAGGCTTCCCTAAGCGATAAACTGCCATACAGGTCAATACGGAACCCCGTGGGGTCCACGACCTCCAATTGCCAATCTGGGAATCCCTAAAGGTTCCTCACATAGAAATACTCATATCCTGCTAGTCTGGTCTGAGTTGGACATTCAGATTGACCACAATCATGTAATCGCATAATTTCCAAACCCTAGCCCCAGGGTTCCCTATTTCGGAGTATCCGGGACTCTGATTCACAATCCGTTGAATCCTACACGATTCTGAAATTATGTAGAATAACATATCTGAAATTGAGTGTGATCCAAAGGCTCAACAGTATTGAACCCGGAAATCGCACAATATGAAAAATCCGTTCGAGGCTCAAACGGTATCCAAATTGAGATCCGCGAATTCCTACACGCTCGTGACAACACGAGGATCGCAACAATACACAGTGTCACTGCACTACCCTCACCCACAAGCCGCCACAAGCGCCGGCAGTGATGGATGTCCAAAGCGATTACACCTCGCCGGAAAAACTCAAAACCATGGCTCCAAACTCCTATCCTAGGTATAACACCACATTTGGAACCACTTTTGTTCTTGGACCTACCCCAAAAACTGACCGGAAGTGGCCGATTACGGAGTCCGAAACTCAACTGAAATTCAAATTGAAAACTGGGCTATCTAGGGTCAAAATTGATGCAAACCTATCCAACCATCAGCTAGAGCATGAAAAATAGGTAGGAATCCATACCTCACTCGACAAAATTGGAGGAGAATTGAAGGAGAACGAAGGGTTTGAAGATTGGACAAAACCGGACGATTTTTCGCCCGATTCCGGTGGTTGGCGAGCGGCGATCGGCGGGGAAGGGCTGAGACGTGACGGCAAGGTCGAGCCGGTCAGGTTGGTACAGGTGCCGTGGCTCGGGGTGGCCGGTGGCGGTGGCTCGGGTGGTCTGAAGGCGACAGGCCGCGCGCGGGAGGGAGGAGAGAGAAAAGAGAGAAACTGAGGGAGAAGAGAGAGAGAAGGGATAAAAATCTGATTTTTGTCCAAATTACCATTTTGCCCTTCATGGTATTTTAACCGTATTTTCTTCGCTACAACTCTGATTCGAGTCCACTCCATGTCTACGGACTCGTTTCGTCGTGCTCTACGCAATGGAGTAAATGGAATTGTTAAATTCCTTTTTGGTCAAAAAATCAACTTTTTCTCAATAAAATATTCTGAGGGCAAAATTGTCTTTCTTCAAAATAAATTACTAATTAAATAAGAATTTTTGTTTTGGGTTATTACATTCTCACCATTCTCATCGGCGGTGAATTGTCCACCAAAGTACTCAATAATAAAAGGGCAGCCTTTAGGTTTGATGAGAACCTCGGCCTCATGCTGAACAGACCTTAAACACGGCGCCCTGTTAGACGATTTCACCACCATAATTTCAGGCCTACGACCAAACCGTGTTATGGGTTTCACGGAAGTGGCAAGATAAACAGACCCATATTTTCCTCTTCCGATCAGCTCTCCTTTTACCCAGTTCACTCCATGATTATGCCTGCAATTCCTTTGCTTCTTTATTTTTACTTCTACTTTTATTTATGCCTTTCTTTTCATGATTGATGATGATTAGTTTATGATAGCTTCTTCACAACAAAATTCACAGCCCTAGTGTTTCTTGGACTCTCTCTGCTATAACAACAGTGAGATGAAAGGAAGGTGAATTTGGGGTTTTATAAGGGGATAAGCCAGTGGGGTTTCCTTGATTTGAGACTTGGACGCCGAGCTACTAAATAACAGCAAGAAAACTACAACTAGTGCTAGTTCAAAACGCGTTTGAATCTAGAAACTTTTTATTTTTAACCCACAAGGATTAGGACTCTGATATTACGGAGGCTGGCAAGACAAAATCAAATAAAACAAAATTATAGTTGGGTAATATCAATATGAACTTTGATTTTAAAAAATTTTGTTTTGCTCGAAGTAATTACATAAAACCAATTTTGCCAATTTTGCCAAAATAATTATGGGTGCATTAGACAAATTTTTTTTTTTCAATAACCAAAACTACTACTGTATGTTTTTTTTTTTTTAAACATTCTCTTAAAAAAAAATTACTTATAAGTTCTTTTTTATGGGGAATTTATATACAAGGAAACGGTAAATAGAAATATATATATATATTATTTGGATAGTAAGCATATAAACTGCCTGGACACCATCCAATAGGAAATAAGTTGTAGCCGACCTATCCTTTGTATATATATAAGTCATTAGTTGCGCAGAAAAGGAACAAAGAAAGCGAGAGAGAAAGAGAGGTAGAGAGAAGTAGAATTATTAAGAAAAAGAGTAGGAGACTGAGTTTTTGGATGCAATGGAAAATTGGGAAACCCCTTACATTTCTAACAAAAACTTTGATGTCAAGGCAGAAAACTGTTTCTGCGTTCAGTGGTGAGTTTGAGGAAACATAGTAAACGTTTTCTGGAATCATTTTCAACCTTTTAGTTATAATTCACTGAAAACGTAGAAAACATCGGAATGATATTTTCATTTTCCGAGAATATGGATTCACTGGGAAAAGAACAGTGTATAAGCCACTATCATAACCATCATCGTCAAACACCACCCAATAGCCACTACAGGCCAATTTAACCACAATCACCAAAATAGACCAGCCACCTGCTGATTGCACCACCACCTAGTCGAACCCAATCAACCCTACCATCAATACCACCTATACTAAATCAAAGTACCACCACCCACTCAGCAAACCTGAGAGAGAGAGAGAGAGAGAGAGAGAGAGAGAGAGAGAGAAGAGGAAAAGAGAAAGGAGAGAAGAGGAAGAAAGAAAAAGAAAGGGAGGATGTCAGCTGAAGGACTTCTTTTGATTTTATTTTTTATTTTTTTTGGTATTTGTTCAAATATATTTTTATTTTTTTTATGATAATTTCTGTCTTTAAAAATATCAGAATTTATTTTATTTGTTAAATTATACAATTTTCACTGTTCATGTTACCAAATATGTTTTCACTGTTTTTATTTTCTAAATTTGTTTTTTAATTAATCTACCAGATGCATTCTCGAATCATGAAAATGCAAATTTGTTTTCTTGTTTTCATTCTCTGAAAATATTCTTTGAAAATATTTTCTGAAAACGTTACCAGACATGAGATTTTGGATGTTGTCGTTTCCGTTGAAAGTTCTATGTGAATATTTATTTAAATGTTCTTCACAATTTTAGTTAAATTTTTTTTATTAAATTCTATAATTAAGGTGTGAATCACGTCTTAATCTAAGATTACGTAAATCTGTGGGTTGGGGAGTGACAAGTTGGTATCAAAGCTTTAGGGATTAGATACCCTTGGGAACTGTGGTATAGTATTACTACAAAATAAGTTTGAACTGGTGAAGTGAGTTAGTGACATAACTTTTCAGGAGCATATTTCTTTTTATGATTAAGTGCAGTTTACAATAATTGTTTAGTATATATATAGGTTTAATCTGGTAGAAACATTTGGTAAATGTTCAATTGTTAAGATAGCTAGAGTAGATGGGCAACATGACAATGATAAGAATGGTAGCATGAAGGTAATACTAGCCATTTAGGATATGGCCTCTGCAATACGTGAAACGAATCAACATAACCAAAAAGCCCATCAGGAAACTCAAGATGCTCAAACAATGAGTGTTAAAGGAGAAAGCTGAATGAACAAAGAGTTCCTGGAAATCTGACAGTGACCATTGGTTCTACCTATTTGGGAGGAGCAAGGAGACTAGAATAACTCACTCAAGGATAAGTGGCAAAGCAAAATGAACCTACTATGGTAGAAGGTATATTTCTAGTTTTCAACTAATGGGCTAGGATATTGTTTGACCCCAGTGTTAAAAATTCATTCATATCTATTTTGTTTGCATCTATTCTTGGATTAGAATATGAATTGATGAAATCTTCATTAATAGTTGGATCTCCATTGGATAAATGTGTCGAAGTTAGTAAGGTGTGTAGATTATGCATAATAGAAATATCATATCATAAACTTGTTTTTGACCTAATTAATGGAGTATGATGTAATATTGGGGATGGACTTGCTTACCCAATTTAAAGCTATTTTTTATTGTGGTAGAAATATGGTAACTATGACTCTTAGCTAAGGGAAAACATTTAGTTTCTGGAAGTAAGAATACTCGCATCAATCTTGGATAATAGAAATTGTAATTATTTGAGGTTGATTGCTGACATGGTCATTGAAGATCTAAGTAATACCAAGTTTGAGCTTAACCCAATAGTGAAAGATTTCAATGAAGAACTCAAAACACAACTTCAAGAACTTGAAAGTAAAGGTTTCATTCGTCCTAGTACCTCACCATGGGATTTTTTTGCACTCTTTGTGAAGAAAAGTGATGGAAGTCTTAGGATGTGTTTTGATGCAAGCTAACAGAGTTGTTGGATACTCCTCTTATCAATTGAAATCACATGAAAAGAATTATCTGACACATGATCTAGAATTGCAGCCATTGTTCACGCATAGATATGGAGACATTATTTGTATAGGGAATGTTTTGAACTCTTTTTGGATCATAAGAGTTTGAAGTATTTATTGACTCAAAAGAACTTGAATTTAAGACAAAGGTGATGGATGCAATACCTGGTAGATTATGATTTTGTCTTACATTATCATCCAGAAAAGGCTAATGTGGTAGCAGATGCTTTAAGTCGAAATCCCTAAGGAGTTGTAGCCAGTTTGTATGATCAAAGGTGGAAGATGATGGAGTCTCTTTATGATTTTGACTTATATGTAGGTGTGCATGAGGATTGTGCATATCTATGTAATTTAGTAACTCACCTTACTTTGATTGGAAAGATAATCGAGGCACAAGAATATGATTCTATATCTAAAGACATTCGAAGTATGATTACAACTGGAGAACACCATATGGATGGAAGGTTTATGCAAACATTGGGTTAAGATATTTGAATAAGTTGTATGTACTAAAAATTTCTGATCTAAGAAATGAAGTTCTTAGATTAAGTCATCATTCTCCCTATACAATTCATCCTGGAGGGACAAAGATGTATCGTGATCTTAGATGTAATTTTGGTGGAGTGGCATGAAGGGAGATGTAGAAAAATTTATAGCGAAGTGTCTAACATGTTAGCAGGTGAAAGCTAAACATTAGAAACCATCAGGTCCATTACAGCCATTACCAGTTGCAGAATAGAAATGGGATCTTACCAAAGGGACGAGATGCAATATAAGTTATAGTGCAACGTTTAACCAAATCTGCACATTTCTTACCTGTTAAAACAACAGATTCCACTGAAAACCTTTGAAAACTTTATGTTCGGGAGATAGTAAGATTACATGGGATTCCTATTTTGATTGTGTCAGATAGAGATTCTAAGTTTCTTCTAAATTTTTGGGAAGTTTACAAAAAGCATTGGGTATGCAACTAAATTTTAGTAGCGTTTTTCATTCCCAAGTTGATGGACAGTCAAAGAGAACTATTCAAATTTTAGAGAACATGTTGAGAGCATGTATTCTAGATTTTGGGGGAAGTTGGGAAGATCATTTGGTGTTGGCAAAATTTGCCTACAACAACAGTTATCAATGTAGTATTTAGATGGCACCTTATGAAGCTTTATATGGAAGACCTTGTCGATCACTTGTATATTGGACTAAGGTAGGAGAAACTATATTACTAGGACTGGATTTGTACAAGAGGCAACTGAAAAGATTAAAATTATCAAGAAACGTCTCTTAACTGCTCAAAGTCAGCAAAAGAACTACATCGACCAAAGAAGGAAACCATTAAGTTTTGATGTGGGTGATTATGTGTTTCTTAAAGTCTCACCGCGAAGAGGAGTAAAAAGATTTGGAAAAACCGAAAAATTAGCACCAAGGTTTATTGGACCATTTGAAATCTTAGACAGGATTGGTGAAGTAGCTTATAAGTTAGCATTACCACCTCAACTTTCGAATATACATAATGGTTTCCATGTTTCTTTGCTTCGAAAGCCTAATCCAACCCATGTTCTAGATTGGGGAGAGCTCAATTTAGATGACGAACTATCATTTGAGGAAAGACTAATACAGATTTTGGATCACAAGGAACAAGTGTTACGAACAAAAACAATACCATAGGTCAAAGTTCTTTGGTTACATGGAAATACACAGGAAGCTACGTGGGAATTAGAAATTGAAATGCATAAGAAGTACCCAGAAATTTTTCTCTGATTCCAGTAAGTTTTTTTTGTTATTTTCAAATTTCGAGGACAAAATTTCTTTAAGGAGGATAGATTGTGAGAGTCCGTTTTCCTAAATGATGATTAAAGAAAGGTAATTGCTATATATATAGTAAGCTTCTATTAAGGGATCCCTCAAATAAGCTTATTTGAGAGACACCCTTCTATGGCATACTCCATATTGTATTTCAATAATCCAAATAGTCTATTTTGTAGATATTCATTCAAAGATCATCTTTACAAAAAAATTATTTGAATCCAATATCAATTGACCACTCAATTGAATGATTGAAATTTTAGTACTTTCTTGAAGCACCATGTTCATTGATTTTGTAGGACACAATTAGATGTCGAAACAGTTTCCGATTTGTCTAATTTTTTTAAAGGATGATTTATGAATGAAGACCTAAAAAATAGATGGTTTGGATCGTTAAAAAAAAATTGTAGGGGACCCTAAAGGACGTCCCTCAAATAAAATTATTTGAGGGATCCCTCAATAGAAGAGGACTATATATATGTACATTAGTAAAATGGTTCTTGATAATGTGGTCAGGCGTCAATAAAGCATGCTAGTATTAAGGCTATGATTAGTAGCCTTGTCAACTCACCATGAAGAACGTCAAATTAGGATCGGAGGAATTGGAGGAGTCACAACGTGTCTTATAAGAAATTCTTTCTTATCTGCAAGACCATATATATATACATTACTTGAATAGTAAGTATATAAACCACTAGTAACCATCCAATAGAAAATGAGTTGTAGTCGACCTATCATTTGTATATATATAAGTCATTAGTTGCATAGCAAAGGAACAAAGAAAGCAAGAGAGAAAGAGTGGGAGACTGAGTTTGTGGATGCGGTAGAAAATTGGGAAACACCTTACATTTCTAGCAAAAGCTTGGGTGTCAAGGTAGGCAGTTTGTTGTGGGGCCTTTACAGGGATTGATTTAATTAAATTTCGTGAGCATTATATTATGTGTGATATTATAATTTGATGGATGTTCTTGACATTCTATAATGTTCTTCATGTTGGGTGTTTACGTATTGTTAACTATTTGAACAATGTTGGCATAATTATATACACATTGGTGATGTTTTAAATTGTTACATTGTTGTGAAATATATAGGATATGTAAAAGGTATAATTATATCATGTTATGGAAATTGGCTGGAATTGTTGGATTGAGAAAATAATGATGGAAAAGATAGGGTAATGGAAATAAACGGAGTGTTTTTTCACACGAACGCAAGGGGTACGTTCGTTGAGGAAAGTTTCCCGTTTGTCGAAAACATATTCCCAACTAACTTATTTTTTCAAACAACCAAGGGGTTTGTTCAAGTGAAAGCAACGATTGCGTCCGTTGAGGAAAGTTGCCCATTCGCCGAAAAAATGTCCCCAACCAACTTACTTTTTCAAACAAATGAGGTGTTTGTTCACACGAATGCAAGGGGTTTGTTCCTTGATGAAAGTTGCCCGTTCGCAGAAAAAAGTCCCAAACCAACATACTTTTTCAAACAAATGGGGTGTTTGTTCAAGCGAACGCAAGGGTTGCATTCGTTCAGTAAAGTTGTCTGTTCTCCAGAAAACTGACCCCAACCAATTACTTTTTCAAACGAACAGGGTGTTTATTCCTACAAATGCAAGGGGTGCGTTCGTTGAGGAAGTTACCCGTTCACTGAAAAAATGTCCCCAACCAACTTACTTTTTCAAATAAACGGGGTGTTTGTACACACGAACGCAGGGGGTTTGTTCGTTGAGGAAAGTTGCCAGTTCGCAAAAAAAATGACCCCAACCAACTTACTTTTTCAAACGAACGAGGTGTTTGTTCCCATGAATGCAAGGGGTGCGTTTGGTTGAGGAAGTTGCCCGTTTGCTGAAAAAATATCCCCAAACAACTTACTTTGTCAAACAAAGGAGTGTTTGTTCACACGAACGCAAGAGGTACGTTCGTTGAGGAAAGTTTCCCGTCTGCCGAAAAAATATCCCCAACCAACTTAATTTTTCAAACAATTGGGGGGTTTGTTTAAGTGAACACAAGGGTTGCATTCGTTCCGTAAAGTTGCCCATTCCCCAAAAAAAAGGCCCAAACAACTTACATTTCAAACAAACGGGGTGTTCGTTCACACGAATGCAAGGGGTGCATTCGTTGAGGAAAGTTGCCCGTTCCCCGGAAAAATGTCCCCTACCAATTTACTTTTTCAAACAAACAGGGTATATGTTGAACCAAACGCAAGGGGGTGCATTCGTTCAAAAAACTTCAATGCTCCCCCGAAAAAGGAACCCACTACGAACTACCAAATACCAAGTACCAACTACATTCCAAAGATTATTTAAGTTGAGTTACTTCCTATAACAGATATTACATTTCAACGCAAAAAATTCTAACTCTTTAACTAATAACATTGCATATACTTACACTCCTAGCCCACAATCTGAAAGATGACAAAGAAAACTCAAACAATATGTCACATTCAATGGTTCGTAACTCAAGAGGCTCCTCCACGCCTAAGAACAAGAGGGTGGGTGGTGATGATGATGAGGATGATTCTTCGAATTATGGCCGCCAACAAGTGAAACGAGCCCATGATTTCATGAAGCCTTCCATCGAGGCTAGTAACAACATCTTTCGTGAAGGAGATTCAGTGACCAAGTACAACATTTACAATGGCGGGATTGAGATCGGCTTTAAGATGTTTAGGAAATACTCTCATCTTGTTGATGCTGGTTCAACTAAGTGGGACAATATCAAGATATACGAAGCAATTGATATTTTGGAGAAGCGAGCTCCGTGAAGCACCGGTATTTGAAGATTTGCATTGTGTTCTTTGTCATCATTTCAGACGTAATTTCAGAAGTTATAATTTCGGCCATAATATCGAATGTTATATGTTATAATCGGTATGGTAGAATAGTTTGAAGGTTTAGTTTTGTTACAAAAAAAAACTCCTAAATATGGTTAGGATTCCTTTATTATCAATAAACTAGGAACTCATATTTCGTAAATAATGCATGGGCCCCAAATATGCTATAATGTTCCCATTGTAGCAACAAAAGAACCCATGTGCGCAATCTATTATACGAAGTATATAACGTGCAATCGGCCGTCATGTAATGCAATTGTACATGATATATTGCAAAAACAACATTCTTGTATGCCAAAATGGATAAGTACAAGCAATTGGACTACCTAAACTATCAACCCTATGTGCATGCAGTTACACTAAATGTAATTACATTTCAGTTTTTGGGCTTTTCAAATGGTCAAATGTTTCGATGTCATGAAGAAAACAACAAAAGTATTTGTAAGCAAATAATGGAATTCAATTACATGACGTGCAATTAACATTCATATCATTTAATTGTACTTGCTATATTACAAAAGAACCCAGACTGTGCGCAAATAACGATATGTACATGCAATTACACCTAATTCCTAAACTGTAATCCTTTATGACCTATTGTCAAACTTTTTACTTTGTCTGGGAGCGTGTCATTGACTTCTTTGCGATGGGATGATGAGGGATGAAGGGACCATGTTGGGCACCCATTAAGGCCTACGGTGAACCGCTTTGAGTTTTTCCTTCTTAGTTTGACACCCAATTCATAAAGTTTACCATCACTTGTATCATTAACTTTGTCCTACATTGACATATAGTGTAAGCTTAAATTCATTTACTAAATAACAACCTATAACACTTTGAAAAATATGAATGCATACCGATATATATGTGGGGAAATACCAATTCCTTGATCCCTTTTCTTGTAGATAATACACTTGAGCATTCATTATTTCATCATTAATCCAGTTTTCGGGCCTTAAGCACATCAATCACCTCTGGTGACATGATGTTCGTTTTGAATTTGAATTATAACTTCTTCACTGCAATGGAAGAAGAAATCAATTGTTACAATTAAATTCACGAACGTGACAACATACAAGGAATTTGGTCGATTTCTTAATTCAACAGTTGTAAGTAGTTACCTTGAAAGGTCGTTAGACCTAAAAATATTACTAAATAACTCCAAATCAGAGTCTTCTAAGTCCCCGAGTTTTAATTTGAATGGCCCAATTTTAATCTTAGACACCGTCTTCTGCACAACCTTTCCTTTTCCATTTGACGAGTCAACTCATGACTCTCTACAATGAAGCCCTGAACACCTTTCGGCCGTACGATGTGTTTTAATTCCACTTTGATCACAATGGGCCGATTTTGTGAACTTCCTCTTTTCCACGCCAATTTTCAACTCTGGAAAAGGGAATTGAAATATTACATTTAGGAAAAAACAATAATTAAGTATTTTACAACTATGTAAATAAATGCATACTTAATAAATGTAAACAATGACAAGAAACTCGATCTTCAAACTCCTAATCGCTCCTCATACCTCAGGTTCAATGAAACTTTGTCCATCCGGTAATTGCGTCGAATGATTGTTCACATCAACTGCACCTTTCTCATTTAATTTGCAACATTCTTCACCCTTCTTCATCACAACATTCTCATCACCTTCATCGGGTATTTTCAGTGCCCCGTCCTCCTTAGTTTGATTTACATATCCATGTCCCGAAAGAAGATGTTGTCATGCATCTTTCATAAAGAAGCTCACTTCACTCATTACCTTCTCAGTGAGTTCCAACACTGGGCGTTGGACCTTGACCTGTATTATTAGCCCCAAAGTGATAGCAAGTCCTTCAATTGAGCGCTTCACCTCGGCCTATATTACTGGCGCCAAACTAATAGCAACTTTTTTGAACAATTCTTTCAAGGTTTATTTCGGACACTTCATTCGTTGTACTGTGCTTTGAAACAACCCGAACAGTAGGACTATCAAACCCACCTTGCTTTCTAAACCATTTAATCAATTTCCATGCCGAATTATTGTCCTATGACACAATGGGATCCAAAGATTTATCAACACATACTCCACCATGGACAATTGAATCGAAATAAAATAGTTGGAGAAAAAGCAGTGACCTATTTACATATGCAACTTTCTTCGCTTTGAACGGCCTAACACCTTCACGTAAGAAGTTGAACCCATTGTCGACCCAGTTCTTGCTCTCTATCTTCCCTGGGATCGTCAAGAAAGTTAAATAGTTCCCGGTCACTGATGGTGAAGATGTGGTGCAAAGTACAGTGCTAAGTGCAAACATCACAAATCGAACTTTAAAGTCCTCATCCGCATTTTTGCACTTTTCCAAATGTTCAGCTAAACCCCTTACTAATACTCTTTTACCATTTCCACCAAAACTCTTCACTAACTGTTTCACCATTTTATCTTCTACCGGATAACCGAGTTCAACATCCTCACCGGTATTCTTAAGACCCATAACACGCCCGAAGTCAATGGCACTTATTCCAAACACTTTGTCGTGCAGTTATATAGAAGACGTATCAGGATTGAACCTTTTAATCAAAAATTGGCATAGTTGGCAGTGTAAACGAGTGCAGGACAAAGATGACATGTTACCGAACCCAATAGCATTAATTACTAACCGCTTCTCATTCAACAATTTTTCCACCGTACGATGGAATCGGTCCGAGCTGCATCTAGTGATAAAACCCATCTCATTCACTGAGTCTTTTACTTGTCCACTCGAACCTTCTCCTTCCCCACTCGAACCTTCGAAGGCGAAACCATATGCTGCCTTCTCTTTAGGGTCCAATTTCCTCCAGTCATTAACAATCTCTTCTTGTACCTGAAAAAATAAATTCTCCTTAAAAGAGCCTTTTTAATAAAATAATTAATAAACTGACCCAATCCCTAGTCATCTCTCACATTACTGTCCAACTTTGCATTGGTCACTTTCCCAATTTCATGTCGTTTTTTTTTTCCTATCAATCTTTTATTTTTAATCAAAAAACCATCATAATATTAAGCAACAATATTTCCTATTTTTAGATGTACGTGTAACTTACATTAAATTAAAAAATGCATCTCGGCCAACTCTTGATTGTTGTACATTACTCTCGGCCTTACGCTTTCCTTTTGCTTCTCCCTTTTTTTGAGCTTCCATAACCTGCATAAATCAAGTACACAACACTATCATGCAATTGTCTCTAGCGACGAGAATCTGAATACTAATCCAAAGCCTAATACATGCTAAACCCCCTAAACACCACAACATCACATTGCTTAATTACGAAAATATGGTGACCTGGATTTGCACACAGTCGCTTAGTAATTGCATATACTAATATGCAATTACATGACACTGCTTGCAAGTGTATCAAGCTTCCATTATAACATTGCACAAATAATGCACACAACCCACCCATGCATTTCTCTCTTGGGCTGGGATTCTCAATCCTTTCATATCCCAATCCAAATCTTAACCAATCCTAACATTACACTTTTGGAACACTTTACACTCCATAACAAAATATTCAAAAGCACAGTCGAACCTACCTACCTACCACGAAATCACCTTACTTGCATAATTTAAAAACAAAGCTATATACTGTAATTGCATTCAGTGACTTGGATTTGCATACAGGCGATTAGTAATTGCATATAGACATATGCAATTGCATGACAGTAGTTAAAATTGCACGAACATTACAACCATGGATGTGAGATACCCACTTCACCTCACCACACTTTGACAATGAGAAACCCACTCCATCTCATGAATGTGAGAAACCTACTTCCCCTCTTGCCTCAAGTTATCACCACAGAATTTCAATTAACAATAACATAAAACATAGTGTTACTTACTTTCACAAGGAGCTAATACCAAATGTTTTCACAAGGGCTCTATTGCAGATGAGAGGAGTGCCAACAACCCACCAATGACTGGAAAAACTCAATTCCAATTCCTATTATATATCAACCCGAAATGCCAACCCCTAAAATTATCACCAAAATTCAAACCCTAAAATGGGGGGTTTTTGACAGTGATGACAAAGAAGAGAGAGAGATGTTGCGGAAAGGAGTTGAAGAAGATGACTTTGAAGACCACGAAGAAATGAGTTTTCGTTGAAGTTGAACCAGATCAGTTTAAGGAAGAAAAATACGTCAACTGGAGCGTGTGAAATCGTTTCACCTATTGACCTTAGCAACAAGTTTCCCATGTTTTTAAAAAAAGGCATGTGCCTGGCAAGTGATGGGCTGTACCGATACCGCCGATGCACCACAGAATTACTCCATAATATAACGTATTATATTACCACTTTTCATTATAATATATTATACCAAGACCAAAATAGTTAATGATCCTTTAATAAAGCAACCATATATTAAAAGTGAGTCATGGTCAAAATGATATTGAAGTGATTATTGTGCATATGCCCATGCCTTCAATTTTGTTACTTTCTCACCTGCCATTAGTCAGCATATATAGAAAGTGGTATTGAATGGTGTAGAGTATTAATAAAATAAATGAAGAAGATAAAAGGCAGAGAGCTTATCATGTTTTGGTGGGTTTGATCTTTCTGCTTGCATAATTCACTGCTTCAGTCTCCATCCCTGGTAAGTTTCTTTTGAGGACTATATCCTCTACTGTAGTTGTAGAGATTGGTTGTTGGGGCTTGAGAAAGAAGGGTGATAAAGTAGAGGAGTTTGATCGGAGAACTCAGTTAGTATTTGGAAGAGGATTCGTGCTGATAACGTGTTATAAAATGGATGGAATATGCAATAATATTGAGCTACAGATAAAGTAAATAAGACATAATATTTAACGAGGTTCGGCCATGCCTATATTCTCAAAGAGCAGCAGCAGTAACTATATTTTTCTCTTTTGCAAAATTTCTCTCTGTTGCGTCTTTGCAAGTAGTAAGTAAAGGAAGGCATCATGATGCTTCTTTCCAACATATGAGCTTGGTCTCTATTAACTTTACAACATAATCCGCAATATATATATATTTTTTAATCAAATGTATAATCCGCATTGGTCCCCTAGACGGTTACTTGGCATATTCTATTCGGGCACCTTCTATAGTGCACCAGGTGCACCCATGCACCATTTGTCCTTTCTGATATTTTCAAATTTTTTAAACAATTGGATACCGGTTATACAAGTTATCAAGTTTTCACTTTTTGAAAATGCAATTGCACAAGGGTCATGCAATTATGCATTTTCTGTTTGGCAATTGGCATATGATTAGATAGTAATTTACAGTAGTTTGAATATGAGAGTACCATAACATTGTAAAAGCATCCTAAAACTTATAAGTTACAAGATTTGGGTAGCGATTTACAAGTTTTTGAACAAAGATCACAACATTAGGGTTCACCTAATCCATAATGTTGTAAATGAAGTTATCAAGTTTTCACTTTTTTACAAATGCAATTGCATAAGGGTCATGCAATTATGCCCTTCCTGTTTAGCAATTGGCATATAATTGGATAGTGATTTACAGTAGTTTGGATATGAGAGTACTATAACATTGTAAAAGGATCATAAAACTTATAAGTTACAACATTTGAGTAGCAATTTACAAGATTTTTCTTTGTATTGGGGGTCATTTTTCTTTGTATTAGATGTCCTTATCTTTGTAAATTACAATATTACAATTCACATGATGAATTTTATAATCTTGTGGAACATAACTATCCATAAAAGAGTAATACGAGACCTTAATATTGTAAATATCAGAGTTTACAAGTATAAGGACCTAGTTTACCTTTTGAATGTTCCCCTTTACCCTAATATTGTACTACATGCCTTTATCTTTGTAAATTATGATATTACAAGAGTAAGGATAACTTTTACAATCTTGTGGAACATGACTGTCCTAAACAGAGTAATCTAAGACCTTAAAATTGTAAACATTTGTGTTTACACTTATAAGGACCCAATTTACTTTCCTAATGTCCTAGTTACCTTAATATTGTACTAGAAGTCATTCTCTTTGTAAATTACAATATTACAACATTAAGGATGTGTTTTACAATCTTGTGGAACATAACTATCCATAAAAGAGTAATACGAGACCTTAATATTGTAAACATCCGAGTTTACAAGTAGAAGGACCTAGTTTACCTTTCGAAGGTTCCCCTTTACCCTAATATTGTACTACATGCCTTTATCTTTGTAAATTATGATATTACAAGAGTGAGGATAACTTTTACAATCTTGTGGAACATGACTGTCCTAAACAGAGTAATCTAAGACCTTAAAATTGTAAACATTTGTCTTTACACTTATAAGGACCCAATTTACTTTCCTAATGTCCCTAGTTACCTTAATATTGTATTAGAAGTCATTCTCTTTGTAAATTACAATATTACAACATTAAGAATGTGTTTTACAATCTTGTGGAACATAACTATCCATAAAAGAGTAATACGAGACCTTAATATTGTAAACATTCGAGTTTACAAGTATAAGGACCTAGTTTACCTTTCGAAGGTTCCCCTTTACCCTAATATTGTACTACATGCCTTTATCTTTGTAAATTATGATATTACAAGAGTAAGGATAACTTTTACAATCTTGTGGAACATGACTGTCCTAAACAGAGTAATCTAAGACCTTAAAATTGTAAACATTTGTGTTTACACTTATAAGGACCCAATTTACTTTCCTAATGTCCCTAGTTACCTTAATATTGTACTAGAAGTCATTCTCTTTGTAAATGACAATATTACAACATTAAGGATGTGTTTTACAATCTTGTGGAACATAACTATCCATAAAAGAGTAATACGAGACCTTAATATTGTAAACATCCGAGTTTACAAGTAGAAGGACCTAGTTTACCTTTCGAAGGTTCCCCTTTACCCTAAAATTGTACTACATGCCTTTATCTTTGTAAATTATGATATTACAAGAGTAAGGATAACTTTTACAATCTTGTGGAACATGACTGTCCTAAACAGAGTAATCTAAGACCTTAAAATTGTAAACATTTGTGTTTACACTTATAAGGACCCAATTTACTTTGCTAATGTCCCTAGTTACCTTAATATTGTACTAGAAGTCATTCTCTTTGTAAATGACAATATTACAACATTAAGGATGTGTTTTACAATCTTGTGGAACATAACTATCCATAAAAGAATAATACGTGACCTTAATATTGTAAACATCCGAGTTTACAAGTGTAAGGACCTAGTTTACGTTTCGAAGGTTCCCCCTTTACCCTAAAATTGTACTACATGCCTTCATCTTTGTAAATTATGATATTACAAGAGTAAGGATAACTTTTACAATCTTGTGGAACATGACTGTCCTAAATAGAGTAATCTACGACCTTAAAATTGTAAACATTTGTGTTTACACTTATAAGGACCCAATTTACTTTCCTAATGTCCCTAGTTACCTTAATATTGTATTACAAGTCATTCTCTTTGTAAATGACAATATTACAACATTAAGGATGTGTTTTAAAATCTTGTGGAACATAACTATCCATAAAAGAGTAATACGAGACCTTAATATTGTAAACATCCGAGTTTACAAGTATAAGGACCTAGTTTACCTTTCGAAGGTTCCCCTTTACCCTAATATTGTACTACATGCCTTTATCTTTGTAAATTATGATATTACAAGAGTAAGGATAACTTTTACAATCTTGTGGAACATGACTGTCCTAAATAGAGTAATCTAAGACCTTAAAATTGTAAACATTTGTGTTTACACTTATAAGGACCCAATTTACTTTGCTAATGTCCCTAGTTACCTTAATATTGTACTAGAAGTCATTCTCTTTGTAAATGACAATATTACAACATTAAGGATGTGTTTTACAATGTTGTGGAACATAACTATCCATAAAAGAGTAATACGAGACCTTAAAATTGTAAACATCCGAGTTTACAAGTGTAAGGACCTAGTTTACGTTTCCAAGGTTCCCCCTTACCCTAAAATTGTACTACATGCCTTCATCTTTGTAAATTATGATATTACAAGAGTAAGGATAACTTTTACAATCTTGTGGAACATGACTGTCCCAAACAGAGTAATCTAAGACCTTAAAATTGTAAACAATTGTGTTTACACTTATAAGGACCCAATTTACTTTCCTAATGTCCCTAGTTACCTTAATATTGTACTAGAAGTCATTCTCTTTGTAAATGACAATATTACAACATTAAGGATGTGTTTTACAATCTTGTGGAACATAACTATCCATAAAAGAGTAATACGAGACCTTAATATTGTAAACATCTGAGTTTACAAGTGTAAGGACCTAGTTTACGTTTCCAAGGTTCCCCCTTACCCTAAAATTGTACTACATGCCTTCATCTTTGTAAATTATGATATTACAAGAGTAAGGATAACTTTTACAATCTTGTGGAACATGACTGTCCTAAACAGAGTAATCTAAGACCTTAAAATTGTAAACATTTGTGTTTACACTTATAAGGACCCAATTTACTTTCCTAATGTCCCTAGTTACCTTAATATTGTACTAGACGTCATTCTCTTTGTAAATGACAATATTACAACATTAAGGATGTGTTTTACAATCTTCTAGAGCATAACTATCCATAAAAGAGTAATACGAGACCTTAATATTGTAAACCCTCATTTTACTTGAATAAGGACCCAATTTACATCCTTATGATCCGGAGTTACCAATTCCTTATAATGTGGATCCATATCCTTATAAATGAGTATTTACAACATTATGGATTAGGTGAACCCTAATGTTGTAATCCTTGTTCAAAAACTTGTAAATCACTACTCAAATCTTGTAACTTATAAGTTTTATGATCCTTTTACAATGTTATGGTACTCTCATATCCAAACTACTGTAAATCACTATCCAATTATATGCCAATTGCCAAACAGGAAGGGCATAATTGCATGACCCTTATGCAATTGCATTTTTAAAAAAGTGAAAACTTGATAACTTCATTTACAACATTATGGATTAGGTGAACCCTAATGTTGTAATCCTTGTTCAAAAACTTGTAAATCGCTACCCAAATCTTGTAACTTATAAGTTTTAGGATCCTTTTACAATGTTATGGTACTCTCATATCCAAACTACTGTAAATCACTATCTAATCATATGCCAATTGCCAAACAGAAAAGGCATAATTGCATGACCCTTATGCAATTGCATTTTCAAAAAGTGAAAACTTGATAACTTGTATAACCGGTAACCAATTTTTTAAAGATTTTGAAAATATCATAAAGGACAAATGGTGCATGGGTGCACCTGGTGCACTATAGAAGGTGCCCACGTTACCCTGGCAATTTCTTTCTTTTGTGACAAGAATTCTCTCTCTCTCTCTCTCTCTCTCTCTCTCTCTCTCTCTCTCTCTCTCTCTCTCTCTCTCTCTGTGTGCCAAGAATTGCCAATTTTCATATTGAGAAAATCCACCAAAAGAAGGGAGTATTTTTGCTCACCACTTTAACCATATGTATATCTTCATCATCCTTCTCAAGATTTGACACATGTCTATAACTATAACTATAGCTAACTATTTGTTTATTTTTATTTAAATAAATAAATAAAAATATTTACTTTTAAATACCTTAAAAAAAGATTTTAAAACAAAGAATTAAGTTAACTATGGTTATAACTTATAGTTATGGACATTTAGTTAAAGTGGTGAGGATACACATTGAGTTAAAGTGGCCAGCACGCTTGTACCCATAAACCCAGTCCCTTGTGAAGTTTGATTGGTTATATGTTTTTTTTCCTTTTTTTTTTTGGGCAAGAAACAAACTGAACCTTTGTGAAATTTATATGCGAACTTAAACCCTAACCCCAACCCTCAACCCCAACCTATTGCCATGCCGTTGAGCGACGACAGTCACAGACACATACATAAGAGCTTCTTTCTTTCTCAGGCTTCCCCTCCTCTCTCTCTCTGAGATGGGAAGGAATAGTTTTTGAGTTAAGAATATTTATTATTCTATTTATTATGTTTATGTTTATCTTGTTAAGTTGTGAAAGTCCTATTCTTCAGGGAATTGGTTATTTAGTTGCTAGTTCATAGGAGAGTCAAAGTTGTCATGGAGTCATGGTTAGTGGCTGAATGTCATGGTTTAGTCGTGCAATAGGTGTTCATACTATTTAGCTTAGTTGCTTTGTTAGTTTGCTATTTAAGTTGTATTCAATATTCAAGTTGAATGTGAAGAGAAGTATGAATTCCACAAATACGTTCTTGGTTCTTCACATGTTTCCTTATTTTCAACATATGGTATCAGAGCTCCCAATGGGCCTGACATAAATCTCCAAAGAGTAGCAGTAGCGTTTCTTGCACCAACAAGTGTCAAGGATGTCTGATAGAGCACTTGAGAATTTTGTGCAGCCAATAAAGTAATCTCTCGATTTGATGGTCATTACGATCATTGGAGCATGCTCATGGAGAATTTTTTTAAGACCCAAGGAATATTGGCATCTTGTGAAAACATGCATTGTCGAACCAGAAGGTTAGCTGACACAAGCATAGCAAAAGAAGATAGATGATCTGAAGGTGAAATATTCCTTGTTTCAAGCCATTGATTGAGCTTTGGAGACCATTCTCCAAAAAGATACTTCAAAGAAAATTTGGGACTCAAGGAAGAGGAAGTTCCAAGGCTCAACTAGTGTGCACAGCTTCAAGCTTTGAGGAGGGATTTTGAGACCCTTCAAATGAAAAATGGAGAGTTTGTGACATATTATTTTGCAAGAACCATAGGGATTGCAAATAAGATGCGAATCCATGGTGAAGTGATAGAAGATGTAGTCATTGTTGAGAAGATCCTACATTCTCTGGCACCAAAATTTGATTATATTGTTTGCTCAATCGAACATGACATTGATACTATTTCAATTGATGAGCTCCAGAGCTCTTTGATGGTCCAGGAACAGAATCAGGACAGAAGAGTATGGGTTGAAGGCGTCAACCCAAGCTACTAGGATGACTAGTCATACTAGAACTGCAAGGTTCAAGAGGAAGAGGTTCTAGTAGAGGCAGATGACTAGGATATCGAGATGGAAATAGACAAAATGGAGCATATGCTGAGAAGTCTGATGATCAACATGTTAGATCTATATAATATGTGTGTTCAAGATCTTTAACACAATTTGAAATACGTGGAAACATACATGGAGCCATCTTTCTTGAGTAACCGCAGCAGTAATATCCCAGCAAGAATATGAACGACTCAAGACTTCTGCTCTCTCTCAGAATCTGTTTCAGCTCTCTCCTTTTAATGAGAATAGGGTTAGAGAACGTTTCTGATGAGAGCAGGGCCTTAAGTTTATATAGGGCTAGGTCAAGTGGTCTCTACTCATCACCGAGGGCTGACTTGACTAATTTTCCAAGCCCACCAAAAAGGTTCACGCAAAAAAAAAAAAGAGAAAAAAAAGAGAAGGAAATAAATAGGACTCCTTAATAGGCTTCAAAAACCTTTCCTTATTCTACAAGGTTTTGGGCATGAAGGTATAACTTAATTTAAACTCTTATCAAAACCTGATATAACTTAGTATCTAGTCCACCGATCTAAATATGAAAACATAACACAACAATCCTCAAACTCTCATAGTAGATGTAGAGGACGCCGACAACAAAATGACAATCGCCAACAGAATGACAAGGCCAATGTTGAGTGTATCCGGTGCTACAAATTTGGTCACTATCGTTCAAAATGTTATACAAGGCTGACAAGAGACAAAGAGAATGGGGAGTAATCCAATTTTGCTGAGAAAAAGGAAGAAGCAACACTTTTGATGGCATATCATTTTAAAGAGGAGAAGCCAACATCAAACCTTTGATATCTGGACACGGGCTAGAGCAACCACATGTGTGGTAGTAAGTCATATTTTTCCCAGATAAATGAAGTATTTCGTACAACTATAATTCTTGGTGATAATTCCACAGTGAATGTCACGGGAAATGGTGATATTCAAATCAGCACTAAGGGTGGTAACATAGAGACTATCTCTAATGTTTTATTTTTATTTTTTATGTTCATGTTTTGAAAACTAATCTGTTGAGTGTTGGCCAATTACAAAAGAAAGGGTATGGGATTACTATCAAGGATGGTGTTTGTCAGATTTATGATCCCGCAAGAGGTGCGATTGCATAGGTTGTTTCCATTACAAATCAAGAATATCCAAGCTGGTTTGGTGGCCAAGGTGACTAATTCGACATGGCTTTGGCACTTTCACTATGACCATTTAAATTTCAATGGGCTCAAGACACTTTATCAGAAGTAGATGGTGATTGGTCTAGCTATGGTCACTCCTCCCTCCAAAGTATGTGAAGAGTGTGTTGTTGGCAAACACCATGATCAATTTCCCAAAGGCAAGGCATGGAGAGCTTAGAAGCTGTTGGAGCTGATGCACTCTGATTTTTATGGTCCCATTAACCCAATATCTCATTGGAAAAAAGAAATATTATATTTATTTTATTGATGATTTTAGTCGGAAAAGCTGTGTATATTTTTTGCAGGAGAAATCTGAGGCTTTTAAAGCATTTAAAAGTTTTAAGGCTCATGTTGAAAATGAAGTTGGGAGAGCCATTAAGACACTCCGTACATATCGTGAAGGAGAGTTTTGTTCAAAAAAGTTTGAGGCTTTTTGTGATGAGCAAGGCATTTGAAGGCAATTGACAACATCCTATACACCCCAACAAAATGAGGTGTCAGAGAGAAAAAAAAAGAACCACTCTCAATATGGTGAGAAACATGATGGCGAAAGGGAGAGTTCCAAAAAGTTTTTGGCTTGAAGCAGTGAGCTGGAGTATTCATGTATTGAATAGAAGTCCCGCTTTTTTTGTTCAAAACATGACACCAGAAGAAGCTTGGAATGGACAAAGACCGTTAGTAGATCGCTTCAAATTTTTTGGTTGCATTGCATATGCACATGTACCTGATGAGAAGAGGAACAAATTGGATGACAAGGCGAAAAGTGTGTTTTTCTTGGCATAAGTGACCATTCCAAGAAGATTGTCATCATCCGAGATGTAATTTTTGATGAGGAGAACACGTGAACTGGAATGAAAGTTCCTCACAGCAGTAGCTCATTACTGTTAGAAATATGCCCTTAAAGTCAACTAATTATGTAATAGTTAGAGTTAAGGACATCTTTGATAAAAGACATATTATGTTATCAATGGGCAAGAAATGTGGTTTTATACATTAAATCATCCTATTTTATCTTTCAATATGTAGAACAACCATAGTCCAAGGAATACACAAGTGGATATGAGAGCTATGTAATGAGATTGCATACATGGAGACTTCTCATCATCCCTAAGTCCTGAATATGTTCCTAGTCATAGGAATATTGATTGGGCGTCAATATTCCGCAAAGACCAGTACACACAGTATCGTCTCTATATGTAGGGAATGGCAAGGTCTCAAGTCATTGAGTGTGGAGACACATCGATATGTGTGTAGGTGCTTGTAGAAGAACAATGAACGCGATCCAACACATGAGTTACAACATGGAAGTCTTTACTCACATGTCAAGTTGGAACTCATAAATTGCAATTGTGCAAAATAATCCTTAGACCTGAGGCATCATAGATGTTTTGTGGCTATGTTGTTAATCTTTGAGGGAACTATACGGTCATGCTGAATTAGGCATAGCTTAAAGGTGCTCATCAGGATTCTTTATAGAGTCACGGAAGCAAATAAATGTACAACAAGGAATCTCTACTCTTAGTAAAGGAGAGAGAATACTCCAATATATGATTGGTCAAATCTCTGCGTAGAGTAGTGAATAAGACTTGAAAGAAGAAGTCTTCAAATCTTACTAGGATAATCATATAAAAGGAATGATTCACATTAGGGTATTGACAATCGGATTCCATGATCTAATAATGTGAATTAGGAGTATTGACATAAGAGAAGGATTCAATTGCACGGTCATTCCAATTTGAATAGGTACTTTCACAACGTCTTACTTAGCTCGGATAACCGTGACTTGTTGTTAGGCGACAACCATGGTTTGTGGATATCCTAAAGGGTTTTCAATTAACCTTTATTAATAGGAAGAATTAAATTGTGGAATTTAATTCGTATATCATCTCTAAGGAGTTGAGTTAACCCATTACCTTCCTAAAGGGAACCTACGGATCTGCACACCCAAAGAATGTGATTAGAGGTACAATGAGGAGAAATGAAATGAGGAGACACAAGTCAATGGTTGATAATCAAATGTCAAAGTCAACATGTTGATCGGAGCAATTGACCAAAGTCAAATAGTTCGACCGGGTCAATTAAGTAAGATTATAATTATAATTTAATAGTTAAATTATAATTAAAAGATTAATTATGGAATTAATATTGACATATAGAAATATTGGATTGGGCTTTTAAATATGATTTAAAAAGGAAAAGGACAAAGTAACCCAAAAGACTATTGGGCTCAAGGGATAAGTGGCATAAGATGACATTACCCATGGACCAAATGGAGCCCTAATACCCACCCAAAATTCGGCAACTATGGAGGAGCTCTCCCCTTGCCTTTTTGTGTTGTCCTATATAAGCTAAGTGTTGGAGAAAACCTAGCTAGGGTTTTTTTTTTGGCTTCCTACTTTTGTTGATGAGTGATCATCTTTGTATCTCATCTTCCATAAACTAAAAATTGGTTCAATCAAGAAGTAGACTAGCATCGATACTTCTTGATTGCCTTCTCTTCATCTCTAGGAGCATTTGGTGTGGTGAGGTAGAAACTCTAATCTTGGAGCCTTAAGGTGAAGGAGTCAAAATCAAGAGAAACAAAAGGCCTTTCCAACAAAGATGTTCATTCTTAAGAAATCAAGAAAATGTTAACAAAGGTAAAGATCTATTTCCATTTTCCTTTTTCTATTTGTGTTCAAAGAGACTTGGCTAAGATACTTGATTTAAAATAAAAAAGGTTTAGCTCAACTAGTGTAAACAAAATGAATCTGCCATTTAGAATGTTTTTGTTGTATAGGTTGTGGCTAAAGTTCATTTCCTAAGCATTAGATGCATGTTTCCTTCATGTACAACATGACCAATTAAACATGCAACTACAAAAATTAGCCCAACAATAGTTGTCAACTAATTCAATCAAAAATTAGCAAGGCGAGGCATCTAGCCTACTATCCCAACGCTTGAGGAAGAGGCCAGCATTGATGATAGACTATGAGGCCAGTGGTGTTTATCAATCTGATGATGATGATGACACAATTACACATTTTGCCTTTTTTTCAGTTTGTGATCCAATATGTTTCAAGAAGCTGTGAAGGAACCAAAGTGGAAAAAAGCAATGGACGCAGAAATGAGGGCCATTGAGAAAATTAACACATGGGTGTTGACATACTTTCAAATGGGCATAAAAAGATTGGAGTGAAATGAGTTTTTAAAACAAAGCTAAATGAGAAGGGTGAGATAGACAAGTACAAGGCTCGTTTGGTGGCAAAGGGCTACAAGTAGGAGTTTGCTGTTGACTAAGGAGATGTGCAAGAATGGATACAATCCGACTTATTCTTTCCATGGCTACTCAAAACTCGTGGCCAATTTTTCAATTGGATGTAATGTCAGCATTTTTGCATGGGGAGTTGGAAGAAGAAGTGTATGTTGAGCAACCTCCTGGATATGTGCAACAGGGAAAGGAGAAAAAGATCTATAGATTGAACAAAGCACTCTATGGGCTAAAACAAGCACCTATAGCTTGGTACAGCCACATAGATGCTTACTTTGCTAACCAAGGCTTTCACAAGTGTCCATATGCACATACTCTCTATGTTAAAGTTGGAAAAAATGGAAAGATTCTTATTGCATGTTAATTTGATCTACACAGGGAGTGATAAGGCTATGTTTGATGAGTTTAAAAATTCTAATGATGACTGAGTTTTTTGGGCATTATTGCATTATTTTTTGGGCATTGAAGTGAATCCATCCCTTGCTGGAATTTTTATCTCACAAAAGAAGTATGTTCAAGAAGTTTTGGACATGTTTCATATGAAGGATTGCAATCCAGTTGGAACTCCAACATTGTATGATTTGAAGCTTGTGAAGAATTTGGATGGAAGAAAGGTTGATCCCACTCTTTATAAGAAAATTGTGGGAAGCCTTATGTATTTGACTTCAACCATGCTGGATATTATGCATCTGTGAGTCTTATTAGTTGTTTTATGGAGAATCCTACAGAGCTTCATCTTGTAGCAACAAAAAGAACTTTTCGCTATTTAAAAGATATGGTTGATTTTGGTGTTTTATATAAGAAGGAATCAAAGTCTAGTTTGTTTGGTTTTACAGACAGTGAGTATGCCGGAGATCAAGATGATCGAAGGAGAACTTTAGGATATGTATTTATGATGGGATCGAGGGTAGTTGCCTGGTCATCTAAGAAGCAGCCGATTGTGACTTTATCAACAACTGAAGCTCAATTTGTTGTAGCAACATCATGTGCATGCCAAGTCATTTGGCTGAGAAGGTTAATTAAAGCATTTCACTATATGCAGCAAGGTCCAACATCAATCTATTGTGATGATGTTTTTGCTATTAAGCTTTTGAAAAATCCAGTTTTGCATGGAAGAATCAAACATATTGATAAGAGATATCATTTTCTTCGTGATCTCTGCAAGGATGATGTCATTGATATGATTTATTGTAAAAGTGAGGACCAAATTGCTGATATTTTTGCCAAACCTCTCAAGCTGCATATGTTCTTGAAATTAAGAAATATGCTGGGAGTTAGTTCTTTGAAGGATGTTGCTCATTGCTCCTGATGCTTGAAGAATTGAAGTTTTTTACCTTTAAACTGATTGTTGGCAGAACATTCAGTTTTAGAGAGGGTGTTAAGAATATTTAGGGCCCATTTGGTAACGTTTTTGGAGAGTGTTTTCTGAGAATATTTTCAGAGAATGAAAACAACAAAACAAATTTGTATTTTCAGGAAATGAAAATGCGCATGGTAGATTAATTAGAAAACATCTTCAGAAAACAACAACAATGAAAACATGTCTAGTAATACAATTTGAAAAGACTTATTTTCAATTGTATTTTTGCTAATTTTAGTTTTTTTGATTAAAAAAATATATGCTATTTTTCAAAGACAAAAATTTATAAATAATAAAAAAAAAATGTATAATTTAAGAAATAAAAAATTCTAATGTTATTTTTTAAAGACAAACTATCTTATCTCATTTCTTTTTTCTTTTTCTCTTTCTTTCTTCCTTTCCTTTCTTCCCAGGCCCATGCCCTTCTTTTTTCTCTTTTCCTTTTTTCTTCTTTTATTCCTTCCCAGACTTTCCTTTTTCTTTCTTTCTTCCTTTTTCTCTCTTTTATCCTCTTCTTCTTCCTCTATATGATTCTTTCTCTTCTTCTTCCTCCCTTAATTTGTTATTTTCTTCTTCTTCCTCCCTTAATTTGTTCTTTTCTTCTTCTTCCTCTCTTATTTTTTCTTTTCTTCTTCCTCTCTCTGATTCTTCCTCTTCTTCTTCTCTTTTCATACCCATCCTTTCTCTGTTTTCATTTGTTAATGGTTGGTGGTGGTTCGATTCGGTGGTGATAGTGGTTCAACTGGGTTTGTGGCAGTTATGGTTCTTCTGCTTTGGTGGTGATTGTGCTTTGGAGGTGCCGGTGCGGCAAACTAGATGATGGGTTTGGATCGGGGGAGATGGGTTTCCACAGTGGTGCTCCTCAGTTGAATTTTTTTTTTTTTTTTTTTTGGGTCTGGTGCTTGATAAGTAAATCAAGATCTCAGAGATTTTAGAAGAAGAATAGCTATGGAGAATTTCAAAGACAAGAATCGATGTTGATTGGAGAAAGAGATATGGAAAAAATGAATTATCATATGGACTGAAAACTAAAACGTTGAAAATGAAAACAACATAATATCGTTTTCAACTTTTGTTCATGAATTGGATTTGTTTTTGGAAAATATTTTTAGGGAAAACAAAAACGTTCCACCGAACAGGTTTTTGTTAGAAAACAGGAAATGAAAACAGAAAACGGGCAGTGAAAACGATACTGAACGCGGCCTTATTATTCTATTTATTATGTTTATGTTTATCTTGTTAAGTTGTGGAAATTCTATCCTTTAGGGACTTTGTTGTATAGTTGCTAGTTAATAGGAGAGTCAAAGTTGTCATGGAGTCATGGTTAGTGGCTGAATGTCATGGTTTAGTCGTGCAGTAGTTGTTCATACTATTTAGCTTGCTTTTTAGTTTTCTATTTAAGTTGTATTCAGTATTCGAGTTGAATGTAAAGAGAAGTTTGAATTCCACAAATACTTTCTTGATTCTTCACCTATTTCATTATTTTCAACATTTTGTAGCAGCAATGACACCAACAATACCAAAGACAAGAAGCAGTGGGGAGTACAAGAAACCATAGATGGCAACTGTAGAGCTCTCGGAGCTCTCAGAGAACTCATCATCTACCCTATTTTCTATCCACGAGCCTAAGAGATCGGTCTCAAAGTGACTCATAAAAAACACACTTTCTCTTTCTTCTCCTACCTTTACTCTTATATCTAATTAACTGAGTTTCTGGGTTTTCATTCAATGACCTTGAGGTTGACTTCTCTATGGTCCACCAAGCACGGGTGTCACGCCCCGGACCGGCTCTACCGTAGCACGATATTGTCCGCTTTGGGCCTAGGCCCGCACAGTTTTGTTTTTGGGAGCTCACGGAACAACTTCCCAGGGTGGTCACCCATCCTGGGATTGCTCCAGCCTCCCACTCGCTTAACTTCGGAGTTCTTACAACTCCGAAGCCAGTGAGCTCCAAAAAGGCCTCGCACTAGATAGATGCGAGTGTGCACATATAAGGCACATCGCCCCCTCTCCGTTGGTCGATGTGGGATCTCACAATCCACCTCCCTTAAGGGATCCGACGTCCTCGTCGGCACACTCGCACCCCACGGCAGAGTGGCTCTGATACCAAATTGTCACGCCCCGGACCGGCTCTACCGTAGCACGATATTGTCCGCTTTGGGCCTAGGCCCACACGGTTTTGTTTTTGGGAGCTCACGGAACAACTTCCCAGGGTGGTCACCCATCCTGGGATTGCTCCAGCCTCCCACTCGCTTAACTTCGGAGTTCTTACAACTCCGAAGCCAGTGAGCTCCCAAAAGGCCTCGCACTAGATAGATGCGAGTGTGCATATATAAGGCACATCGCCTCCTCTCCGTTGGTCGATGTGGGATCTCACAACAGGAAAGGTATTGAATCATTGCTTCCTCTAAGGCTTTCTTAGTTTTACTTGTTCGATCATTGTTATAACATTGGTTGTTAATTTCGTGTTTATATAAAATTTTCTTTTCTCATGCTAGACAAGCTTGGTATGAGCAGTGGTTCGGGAATGTGGTGCACATTTAATTTTCATCAGGTACCCTGTTATTCTTTAATCTCCGTATTGAATTTTGAGTACAAAAGAAATGATACAATGTTGCTATTGACTTATTGATCATATTATCTCATGGTTTTGATTTCTTTTATTAACCTCTATCTTATTTGATGGTATTTTTTCTGCTGTCGATGTTCTGGAAAAAAGTGAGAAAGTAGTTTTACAGGAGGCTTTATTAGAGGCTTCATCGCATGTATTGTCATCAGGCAAGCCATTAGTCATTTTTATAGATGAAATAGACATAATCTGTCATCTCCGTGATTCTAGGTAAAAATCAATAATGCTAGAGAGAACCCTACTGTTACCCTACTTTAACAATATGATCCTTTAACTTTATACATTTACATCATAAAAAAAAATTAATAATAATAAAAACTACTGGCGTACGTTGCCTATTTGCACTTTAGTTTTCTCAAATCTTTGGTCATTCCTAGTTAGTATGTTTAAGTTATGTTTCAATTGCAAAAGAGTGCAAGATGTTTGCCTAACTCCTCAACTCTCTGCACTGACGGATTCCAACACACCCCCTCAACATCTATACCACAAGTTGTTTTTGTTGCAGCCACTAATAGGTATTATTATTATTTTTTGTTATCTCCTAGAATTTATGATGTGATCTATCCGGGTATGTTATTTTTGTTAGAGTATGTAGAGCTAGGATTGTGACAAGTGTCACTTAGTCATTGACTGATGTCACTTGGTCTGCATGACAGGACCCGCCCTAGATTCCCCATTGGAATCCGTGACGAACCCCTTCGCCACCTAATGCCGGCCCACTTACTAACATAACCCTTTAAGCCCCTGGTTTAAACAAAATTTGGGTCGAGATTTCAACTGAAATTTCGAGAATCTCCCTTGGAAAATGAACATTTCCAAATTTCAAATTCCTGCAAACAAGCAATAAATAATCCCAATGGCAGAACACACAGTGCTAAAGCACACAATTTACAACATAGGCCTCCGGCCTCAAAACTTAACCCTACATGGGCAATATCAAAGCTTCCTACAAAACTTTAATTTACATAAGTATTAAGAGTTTGAAAATGAAATAAACGAATGTCCTACAAGACGGAAACATTTATATTCCCATGACACGTGTGTTGTACAGAATACTTGACGTGGACCGGTGAATCTCGTCGAGCTATAAACCCCGCCAGGGCAAAACAGGAAATTATGAATGAACAAAAATAAAATTTATAACATAAAATATATCTGAACATACTAACCCCGCCGTTTTATAAAAACGATGAAAACCATGCAATAAAATCCATTTTTATCCATATACCATTCGATACTTGAAACATTTATATTCCCATGACACATACACACACACACACACACACACACACACACATCAAGATATATACCAGGGAAAACAATCCAACCCGGGGATTGTTTATTCTCAACATATCGGGATCCAACATCTTACAAGTGGCTAGGGATGAGCAGTCCAACCGGGGGACTATTGCTCCACAGCACGCACGCCGGGACCTTCATTACACGTGCAGCTAATCTAGTCATATGTATAGACTAACATCATAACACACCTCACAAAAGACCAACTATAATTCTTTTCTATGATTCCATCATCCTTTTCATAACGAACCAGAGGAGGGTATAATACACGGTGTGTAGTCACACAAATCCCATATCCCAGACCACATATTTACACTCATAATAATAATACCCAATACCCTTCTTGCGTAACTAAAGTACAACATAAATTCAATAAAACTTCACAACATTCCACTTCCAGTGAAACACATTTCAACTCAACCAATGAAAACAAAGTCCACTCACAACTAGTCCGAAGCAAACTCAACCCTTAGAGGGTCCTTCGGATTGAGTACGGGTAGCCTGAGTACCTATGAAAAGAACACAAGGATAATATTACCATCTGAATCGAATCGAATCGAACTTAACTTGAAACTTAATTTCTCGAAGAATAAAATGATTTCAGAAAATTCACGGTCAACCGAGCAATCAAACTTCCCATGTCGGTCAACCGGGCCTGTGGGGCTTAAGCCCTCTGATTTTCGATCCAAAGGTCTCTCGATCAATCGATCGGATTTAAGCCAATCGCAAGATCGGACGGCGATCGTTTCGCTTACTTAGAATAATTGATTTAAGAGTATCTAGGACACCAGTTCTCACACGATCCTATAAACACGGGGAACAACATATTTAGAATTGAAGCCGATCTAACAGCCCGAACATATCGAACCCGGATATTGCCGAATAAGGGTAAATTTGTTCAACTGTCATACTATAATCAAATTCGAATCCGAGTATACCGTCGCACTCGGGACGACATGAGGATCAATTCAGAACACAATGGGACATCAAAGCATGGACCACGAGTCGCCACACGCACCGACAATGCGTGGGTGGCTTGAGAAATATTTGGTGACGGAAATTTCTCAAATCACCCAACAATACATATACCTACGTGATCGGGACAATGAGGTGAGCAACTTTTGGTCTTGGGCCCATCCCCAATTTGGCCGAGAAGTGGTCGGAAAACGCATTCAAAAATTAAGATTTGTTAGGTTTTGGATTGAGTTTCAAAACTTCAAAATTGATCCTAACCAACAAACCATCAGCTAGAGCACATTGAGTAGGTGGAGAAGCATACCTGGATCGATAAAAATGGTGGCCAAAATCGTCGAAAACGAAGAAGGCAATTTTTGATGGAATCGGAGCTTTCTCGAGCTATCGCCGGCGCTGGAGGTGTTGGGTTCATCGGAGAAGGTGAGGGACATGAAGAGAATGTCGAGCCGGTTCAAATGGTGGTTGTATCGTGGCCTAAGGTGACCAGACGGTAGAGATATGGTTGGCAAATATTTTGGCTGTGCGCGGAAGAGAGAGGAACCATTGGGGGAGGAGAGAGAAAGAAGAGAAAATGCGCATGAGGAGAGAGAGAACAGACTGGTTTTTAATAAAATCCAACTTCGAAAAATTTACGATTGTGTCACTACGCTTCTGTTGACCACAACTTCTTCGTTAAACTCCGATTTGAACCCATTACATGTCTACGAACTTGTATCGATGAGCTCTACGTAACGGTACTACCTAAACTCATCCTTACGAATCGAAAAGTGACTAAAGTACCCCTACTCCCAAGGGTAAAAAAGTAATTTCACAATTAATTAAATAATTAACTAATTATTTGGGACGGGGTGTTACAATCTCCTCTCCTTAGAAAAATTTCGTCCCCAAAATTTCATACCTTGTTATCTAAAAAGGCATGGATACTGAGCCTACATCTGCTCCTTCGTTTCCCAAGTGGCTTTCTCAACCATATGACTCCTCTACAAAACTTTTCAAGGTATGGATACATGCCCTTTGGGTGAAGAAAGCTAGAGAAATCTGCCAAAGGCTCGTGAATAAAATTTTCAAGGAGCAGATCGGCAAAACCATGGAAGTTTACGTGGACGACATGTTTGTCAAAGCCCCAGAGCATGCAGACCACATCAAGAACCTCACTAAGGCATTCAGCCTGCTCCGCCAGTATCACATAAAGCTGAATCCAAGTAAATGCAGGTTCGGTGTATCGTCCGGCCTATTCCTGGGATACCTAGTCACACAACGAGGTATTGAGGCACAACCACGCCAAATCAAAGCCATTCTCGAGATGAAATCACCTTCAACAGTGAAGGAAGTACAAAGTTTGAGGGGCAGAGCAGCAACCCTCAACTGATTCCTCTCAAGATCTATTGACAAGTGCAGATCATTCTACAAAGCTTTGAAGAAAGGAAAAAAAGACAAGTGCATACCATTCTACAAAGCTTTGAAGAAGGGACAAAAAGACAAGTGGGATGAGGAGTGCGAAGTAGTTTCCAGAATATGAAGACTTACGTCACTTCACCTTTCTGCTTTCAAAGCTAATTCATTGTGAAGACTTGTTCATGTACCTGGTGGTGTCCAACTCGATCTTCAGCTCAGCTCTCATCCCAGAAGAACTGGGGGCCGAACATCTAGTATTCTACACATCAAAAGCTCTCATCGATGCAAAGACTCGCTACCCAAAATTAGAGAAGCTCATTTTGGCCCTTATAGTTTTCACGAGAAAACTGCGACCCTACTACCAAGCTCACCGAGTCATCGCCATGATCGACTTTCCTTTGAGATCAATCCTTCACAGCGTTGACGCTTCTTAACGACTCATGAAGTGAGCTATAGAGCTAAGCCAATACGACCTCCTCTACCAGCCAAAGACTGCAATAAAACCCAGGCTTTAGCAAACTTTGTCGCAGAATTCACCCCATTGGCCTAAAAAGAGAAGTTTTCAACAAAAAGAAGAAAAGTTCGAGAGTAGACAAGACCTCCGCCGAACCTAACCAACCTAGAGACATGTGACAGTTACGCGTGGACGGAGTGTTGAACTAAAAATGAGCTAGAGCAAGTGTCTTCATCATCACCCCAGATGAAACCTTGTTAAAGCAAGCTATCACGTTTGGCTTCCCGGTCTCAAACAACGAGGCGAAGGAGCTATCAATCGAGAAGCTGGCCATTTACTCAGACTCCCAGCTGATTACAAATGAAGCCTCACGAGAATACATGGCGAAGTACCCAAGGATGATCTTGTACCTTGACAAAGTCCAAGAGCTGTTGAAGGCATTTCCTACCTTTACCATCCAACAAGTGCCCTGAGCAGAGAACACATATGCAGAAGCACTGGCAAGCCTAGGATCAGCATTCGATACCCAGTTTAGACGCTCCATCCCGGTCGAGCACCTTGACTAACCAAGCATAAATGAGGCAGAGCAACCAGACTTGATGCAGATTGACGAGGATCCTAGCTGGCAAGATCCCATCATTGACTACCTAATTAACGAAAACTTGCCCAAGGACAAGTCCGAGGCTAGGAAAATCAAACATAAGGCTGTGAGATACTTCATACTCTGGCCCTCATCTTACTTGTATCAAGTACCCGCAAAAGCTCGAGGCTCTCTATAAAATACATGACGGCGAATGTGGGAATCTCGCTGGGGGCAGATCGCTTGCCCAGAAGGCTTTCATCATAGGCTATTTCTAGCCTACAATTTGCCAAGACTCGACAGAGTATGCTCAAAGATGTGATTGATGCCAAGGTTATAAGACAATCCCAGGCCTGCCAATTGAGGAATACCATCTACAAATTAGTCCATGACTATTGATGCAGTGGGCCATTGACTTGGTGGGACCTATGCCAACGGCATCTATGAAGAAGGAGATGATGATCGTCGCCATTGATTACTTCACCAAATGGATCAAGGCCGAGGCTTTATCCTCTACTAAGGATGCATATATCGAGCGGTTTATCTGGAAGAACATCATATGCCGATTCGGTTGCTCGCAGTTGATAGTCACCGAAAAGTTCTTGGGCAAGCAGATCACCGTTTTCCTTGCGAATTATTGCATCAAACAACACCTATCAACTCCCATATATGGGCAAGGCAATGGCCAAACAGAAGCATCCAACAAAATAGTGTTGCACTACCTGAAGAAAAGACTAAAAGACGCAGAAAGCAAATGGGTCGACGAGCTACCAAGAGTCCTATGGGCTTATCGTACAACCAAAATGAGGTCGACCGGTGAGACACCATTTTTTCTGGCCTATGGGACAAAAGCAATCATCCCCCCTCAGATCGTAGTCCCTTCCATGAGCACTGAGGTGGGCAGTCTTGACTGAAACTACAAACAGATGAAAGTCAACCTTCATCTATTCAAAGAAGAACGAGAAATGACCATTATTCGAGTTACAACCTACCAATAACAGCTGACGTCCTACTAAAATAAGAAGGCCAAGGTATGATAGTTTCGACATGACAACCTTGTGCTCAGAAAATCTTTTGTCACAGCACCAAGGCCATGGTCAAAAAAGATGAAGCCCAACTGGGAAAACCCCTATGTGATTAGCCGACCTGGAGGCAAAGGAAGTTACACCCTTAACACTCTACCGAGACAATAGAATGCCCACCACCTTCAGAGATACTATCCATGAAGCTCTTCACTTACTAGTTGGGCTCATAGCAAGCAACGAGCCTCCCTTACTCCCATTGAAGACAAACTGCTTTCAATGTTATCCATGTTGTTCATTTCTTTTATTCAATAAAGCGATGTAGTCACACTAACATCAATACAAGAGCAAGCTTTTCAATGATGTATTTTTTTCGAGCATTATGTCCCACAAACATACACATGCAGATGACAAGTCTTACCTCTTTTAATGACAAGCTACTTCCCGAGTACAAACTTAATGAAGCCTTTTTCGAGCACTATGTCCCCGACATATGCCCACAAGCTACTTCCCGAGTACAAACTTAATGAAGCCCTTTTTTCGAGCGCTATATCCCCGACATACACAGACATATGACAAGCCTTACCTCTATTATAGGCAAGCTACTTCCCGAGTACAAAGTCAATGGAGTCCCTTTCAAGCATTATGTCTTCGGACATACACTTACAAGATACAATGAGAATTGAAGTTTGAAAGACAACTGAAAATTCCTTAGCAAAGCGGCCAACTAGCGAAGTTCAACAAGAGATGAGGTGGTTGACTAAAGAACACTTATTGAAAAAAATTACAAAGTTCAAAAATAGCAAAAAGGAACTACAACTACTAGGGGACTTCAGCAGATGACCCTTAGCTGATACATTCTCAGCTACCTCCTAATCAACTGCACTGACAACAGCCACATTCTGGTCAACTGGCACCATCTACTCAGCATCTGCCCTAACCTCATCAGCTGCACCACCTTTGGCATTGTCTTCCCCCATTGCAGCTTCATCTGCTACATGCTCTTCAACTGCTTCTACATCCACATTATTGATCTGCTCACTTTAAGTAGAGGGTAAGTCAAGATAGAGCTGCTCACCATCCTCATCTTCGAGAGGGTAGTAGGGAGCACCATCATTCCGGCAATCCAAGATCCTAACTTTTATGCGTTAGCAGCAATCTCATGCTTAGACACCTCCGTGGCTACAACATGAGTGTCAAACTTGACCAACAACTTGTCACAATACTAGGCCAGAGCAACATGCTTACGTTCGAGGCGAAAGTAAGCTTCCTTGCATTCGAGCAGAGTAGCCATAAGAGACTTGAGCTCACCATCTTTTTGGCCAACAGAACTCTTGAGCGCAAACATACTCTCCTTCATATCGAAAATCCTCGCATCATGGCGAATCCGCTTGTTCGAGAGCTTGTCAATCAGATCAGTATTCCTCTTCACCAGATCGTCAAGCAGGGCAAAAGAGAGGGCAACATCACCCTAGTTTCGCATGGCCACAACAACAAAAATATCCCTTTTTGAAGATGATACTTGGCAGCTTTTTCTTGCTTATGCAAAGAAAGGCTCGAGAAAGTACCAAGGTCACCAACTTGATTCATGTGGTCAACCAGCTTAGCATAAGCAGATGGACTTGACAGAAAGTCCGTTTTGAGCAGACCAAACACAGGCTCACCCTCAACAGAGCTATCACGAATTCCTGGAAGGACTCTTTGCTCGAGTAGATGACCCTTTAGCTCTTTTGATTGTACTTGCAACATTGAGTCAGCTTAGTGCTTGACTGCTCGTGGCCTCGCAGACGAGTCATGATTGCTAGGCAGAGGTATAGTCGTCTCAGTTTGATCCCCAAATTGGCGCCGACGACCCAAACTTTGCTTCTCAGCGGCTTCCTTACAAAGTAGATAACGTGTTTTGGCGGGATGAGACTTGAGCAGAATATCTCAGACCTCCTGCATGCCATTGAATTTTTTGTTGTTCGCGCTTGATCCAGACAGAGGAGGCATGAGCAACTCCCATAGGGACCTTCTCAATAGACGAAACCCCCTTGAGGAAGACTTGCTCGTGGCAGAAGAAGGTCTCGGTTGCTTTCACTGTGGAGACGTATCCCTTGATTGAGAAACTATGGCTTCATCTCTGGTGGATCTACTGCTAGCCTTCCTATTTTCAGGGAGCTCGGTCTAAGACTCCTCCTGCTCAGCTGGCAAATCATTTAGGTCTGTGCCATGTCCTCAGCAAGGGGAAGACCACCAACCTCTTTTCGATGTTCGCTCAGCAACAAGCGCCATTCACGAAACTGGACAGGGACGTTTAGAGCTTTTTGAAACTTGGTCATGCTTGGGTCAAGATCGAGCTTCTTGCGGATGGCATTGTCTGTAAGTAGAAGATGAAAATCAGTCAGACACAAAACAAAGAATTCCAGGTAACTGTAGCAGATGAAAGTGATGCAACTTACCATCACAGTAGGTGAGAGGAACAAGCGGACTGTTGCCAACCTCCTATTTCCATCTACCACTGACTTCTAGCACGTCTATGCTCTACACATGATCACCTTGACTCAGACTGTTCCTAGTTCGTGGCACAAAAAAAGTAGGAATTTAAGTAGTTTGGACTTGCCGCAAGTAAGCCGGCCCGAACTGCCACCCGCTCTAGCAGTAGGTCTGCTCACCTCCAGTCGAGTTACAGCTGGACTACCCAAGTCAAAGACCAATTGGCAAGTCATAGACCTCCTCCACTTAGGAGCCCAAGTGACAGAAGGAAGCCCAGTTGCAGCTGGACAGCCCAACAGTTAATTCACACCTGCTCCATGCCACCACGCGCCATGCAGAAGCTGGGGGGCATTTGTGAAAGCAAAATATCTCAAATCCTATGTCAAATAACTAAGCCAATCAATTTGGGAATTATTTGACCTAATTGGGAGTTATTTGATTTAATTGGAAATTATTCGATTCTTGCCTTAATTAGGGATTTGATTTAAATCCTTAATTACATCAATCTCTCCAAATTGGGGAAGAATAATTCCTTTCTATCTATGGAATTATTCTTCCGAAACCCTAGCCTCCGAGGCTCCTATAAATACATGATTACGCACAAGGGTTGAGGTACGTCTAAACTTCTGTCTGAAACTCTGCAGAAATTCTCTCTCACTAACCCTAGCCGCCATACTCTCTCTCTCTCTCTCTCTCTCTCTCTCTCTCTCTCTCTCTCTCTCTCTCTCTTTTTCTCACACAAGGCTCTGGCCACCACACACGGCTCTGGCCACTCGGTTCTCACCCTAGAGAAATCTCCGTCCTTTTGTTAACTATTGTTTTCCTACAAACACTCGACCTAACTTAGGCATTGGAGGGCCTTTGGCTAACACCCCATGAGTGTGGTCTTTTCACTCCATATTGTTTTGCAGGGAGAAAGAGAAGTGAAGAAGAATGCGGAATCTTAAGATGAATATTCTTTGGGGACGAAAATCGCTACCACACCAAGGTAAACACCATGTCCCATTAAATTCTTTTACTTGTGCAATAATTTTAAGATCAATTTGTGAGAGGTATCTATGCTGCATTGGTTCTCATTTTCCTGTGTATTTAACAGAAAAGTTAACAAAATTAACGGCATGACCATTTGTCCTAACAAAACTAAAGTTAAAGGACCATGGAAACCATTTTGAAAATTAAAGTACTCAAATGCAAATCGAGTCTAAATTCAGATACTAATAAAACGATTAACCCGACTGTTAAAATTAAAATGCTTTTCCAGAAAGTCTTTTTACCTACCCATCATCACTCATTTTAAATTCACTTCCATCTACTCACCTTGGGAATATGGTTGTGCGGCTGTTGCACTTTATTTTACTTTTCTTTTCGTAAATTTTTTAGTTGGTTGTTGATTGTTTTACACATATGCTTTCCTTTTGCTTAATCTGGTGTAAGATTAGAAGGTGTTGTGCCTCTTTGTTTCGATGTTGTCGTACTTTTGTAAGCCTAATGCTTCTCTTCTTCTACTTTGTGGTTGTGAGTCTTGGGCAAGTGTGGAATTTGCACTACTTTGAGAAGCAATTTTCCGAGACTCGGAAAATATTGTCTCTCTACAAGGACCTCTCATGCATAAAATGAATAACAAACCCAACACCAATGTATACCAGCCAGTAGCTTCTACCTGAAAGAATTGGGTTTAACTAAGTAGCTGGTGTCTTGAGCTTTGGTTTTCTGCTTTAGGTTAATTTGTTTCCTAGCATTTTCCGTTGAGTAACTATTTGGTGATGAAAATAGTACAATTATTTTTGGGACAAAATTATGCACCATACAAGAAGGTTTTAGGACCATATTATTGGTTACTGCGTACAAAGTTTTTTAAAATAAATTTCATGTTCGTCTATATAATGAAAATAATAGGATTAAATATTTTAATTCGAAACCTTACCTTATATGATTAGATGATGAAGAGCCAATACACGTCTACAGCGAGTTGGGGGAATCACCCTCATTGCTTTCTGCTAATGTGATGCCCCCCAAATGTTTGTGCGCGAAATAATTTTACTTTCCATTCAATACATAAATTAGGTTTTTACAAATAAGTCCATTTTATTTTTAGCATGACATATCTATATAGAGCCTATTCAGAGAGAAAAACTCAAAACTAACCATTTGTTATTTTTTAAGAACCAATTAGTGAATGACAAGTGATGAGAAAAAAAATGAAGAAGAAAGAAAATGACGAGTGACTAATTTGGATTATTCTCTCCAATTAGACTGTATAATAATTTTTTTATATATAATATGTCATGTTAGAATGAGCCTATTTTTAAAAAGCCCTAAATAAATAAAGGGCGGTGAAGGGGGAGATGTGGAACATTTGCATTAAGCTTCTCTCCTCTATGAACGCATGCACAAAGATTTGCGAAAAATGACTGGACACGAGGCTTTGTTTTAATACTTCGTTTCTATCATTAGCTCCCAAGCTCGCTAGTATGAGATACCCGACAATTGAAAGCTTTCTACAACATCGAGAATTTTATAGTGAGGGTCTTGTTAAGACATAGGCCTTTATCTAAGGGTAATATATAAGGCCCTCACACACATCCAAATTGTCTTATCAAATTCGAGTGTACCATTTTTCTTAGCTGTCAACTCCAGCTCACATGAAATTTTAAGCGGAAGAAGATTAGATACAAGAGGTATTCGGAGATGACAGATTTGAATACTGTACCTCGGGTTGTTCTCTTAATCAACTCAACTCTAAGCGTGGATGAAGATTTGAGGAATTGTTAAGAGATTGCAAAATCTAGATAAACCATTTGGTTAATCGTTTTATTAGTCCTTAAATTTAGACCCGATTTGCATTTGAGTACCTCAATTTTCAAAATGGTTTCCATCGTCCTTTAACTTTAGTTTTGTTAGGACAAATGATCCTACCGTCAATTTTGTTAACTTTTCTGTTAAGTGCAGGGGCAAAATAGTATTTTTGTATCAAAATTGATTAAAATATGAATAAAAAATTTAAAAACTAAAAACTAAAAAATTAAAATTAAACTCTCTCTCCCTCTCTATCCTGATTTCTACTCCCCAAAACTTGATTTTTGTTTTTATTTTTGTTAGTTTTTTATTTGATTTTCTTTTATTGTTATTTTAAAGATATAATTTTTTAATTCATTTTTTTGGTTTTAACATAAAAAAACCATTTTGCCCTAGCATTTAACAGAAAAAGTTAACAAAATTAATGGCATGACCATTTGTCCAAATGAAACTAAAGTTAAAGGACCACGGAAACTATTTTGAAAATTGAGGTACTCAAATGCAAATCGGGCCAAAATTCAGGGACTAATAAAATGATTAACCCTAAACCATAATATCCAGAATCGAAATTTGGAGGACGAAAATTGAAACTAATCAATTCAAGTGGGGCGTTTTATTTTACTTTTAATCGTTAAAAATAAAAATAAAAATAGTTTCATGCAGTCTAGGTTTAAGTGTGGGAAATTTTTTCTTGCCAATATCTTGTTACTCAACCGGTGGCACTACTATAACTAAGTAATAAACTTGTTCATAAAACTAAAAGCATGTGATCATTTTTTATTGCACTAGTATGAGTGGTAGGTCATGTAGAAAGACTAGTTTCACCAGCTGTTAAAAACGGAGCTCGAATATTAAATACAATGCCTGCCCGCATGACGGTGGACGAAAAATAAAATTACGGAAATGGGGACATTTTAATCAGTCATTCATCCATTGCACCTCACGCAGTATTTGCATCTATAGTAATACAATGTCATGAAAGAAGTGAAAAGCTAATGAAGGAAAGTAGAGCAGAGACGACAATAAAGTAAAACTAAAACTAAAAACAAAGATATAATTGATAGATCATTAAAACATCAAATTTTAGCATATCCTCAATATTGTTTCCATAGAAGCCTAAACCAAAAAATGGATTCAGTATGAATTAATAGATCATCTCAGATCACCAAATTTCAGATATACTCGTTTTTCTACGACGCCACTCAATGTAAGCAAAACTTTAGCACCCAAAACAGATACATCTAGCATAGAATAACAGGTTAGTACGCTTCTTTCCAACAAGTGCAGCACTTAAATATACAATCTTGTGTCAGATTAATTGTAAATTGCCTAACTAGTTACAAGTTAGAAATCTAGAACCATGGAAGAAATGTGTGTTGTTGCAGGTTACAACATATGCATTAACATCACACTGCTAACGCGGCCAGTGATGACTAAGAACTAATTGCATTTTGGCATGAACTTATTCAAACCAGTAACAGGCAAGGTTATTTCAAGTTTCAGATCTTCTGAAATCTGAATCATACAAAGCATGGAAAGCAAGGGGAGAGCTTTTTTTTAACCTGGTTCAGGGCTTCACCATAACTGCGGTACTCAAAGAGTGAGTGTTTCAGCATCCTTGGCACTTCTGGACATTCCGTGGCCTAGCCTTCCATCATCCTGCTCATCATATGGATTTCCCCTATAATTAGAACTTGCTTCTTCATTTTCTGAACAGCCAGGTCTTTCAGTTAGGAACTGTTCCCAGAAAACATCATTTACTCTAACTGGAGCAGGTGGAGGCCCTTGATTGTTATTTGTGGCTTCTTGGGAGCAAGTTTTATGCATGTCTTCATCAGCTGGATTTTTGTTTGTAAAGGCTCTTATATCTGATTCCTTGCCATTGGCATTTAATCCTGATGCTAGGGATTTGCTGATATCCTGACCTACTTGGGGTATTGTAGTAGAATGAGGACTACCATTGACTTGCAACGGGGAAGATGCTAGAGTGAGCTTTAATTGGCAGGATATATGGCCATCCCCTTCTTCGTTAGAAGACAAACCTGGCTGCAGCGAATGAAGTCTCGGGTTTCCAACAGTTTGTGCTTTTCGTGATAACAACGAATCCATTTTGAATGCAAAAGATGTTCCAGTATCTGAAAGTTCTAAGGTTTCAGGTGCAAATAAAAGGCCGCCTGTTCTTTTCTGTGCACCTTTAAGTTCTTCAGATATTTTCCTAGTTGGACTATACCCATCTTCATTGGAACTCTGTGTGCTGCGTGAAACCAGGTTAATGTCTGAATCAGCTGGTGATAATTCTAGTCTCAGTTTACTTGAAAAGTCTTGGTGGAAAATATTCCCAAACTCAGATCTGGAACTACTTTGGTTATCCACAAAACTATTCTCCATAACTGGATGAAGGTGATCAACATCAGGCAATCGCCTTTTCTTATTACATGCTGAGAAATCCATAGCTTCGATTTTTCTAGTGAGATGTTCAACAAAAGTAGGGTTCTGAACATTCTTATCTAAGAATTTCAGCAAATCCTTCTGCCGTTGTTCCATGGAATTCACCCGCTGTGTTAGGTCTTCCAACTGCAGCTTTGCATCAGATCGCTGCTGCTTGAACCTTGAAATATTTGCCTCTAGTGTGGCTTTATCATGTGAAAGCTTCTCTATTTCGTCATCAAGAGCCGCTCTCTCCGGATCTACCATAGAACCTTGAGGATTACTGTGGCTGTGAATGGGTTTTCTGCGGTGGATATTCTTAAGAAGATGCTTTTGATCTTGTATGAAGTCTTCATTAGCAAATTCCCATCTCTCTGGATCAATCTTTCGAAATCCCTGCGACAAATTTATGTCCCAATGTATTTAGTTACATTATATTGAGACTCAGTTCCGCCATGTAAAAACAGCGATCAATTAGAGATGATACAAAATTATGTATAATGTATTTGAAAGTGGGTGAGAGGGGGGAATATTGAATGTATGATTCATGCGAGTGATAAAACTCAATGAACAAGAAATGAATTCCTCAATTATGAGTTGCTCACCATAAACCACGGAACACATCAAGAAAATTCATGCATTCGAAAACACAACCGAGGAAGGCCCTATAGTTAAATTAAATATATTAACTCAATGAAAAATACATCTCTTTCGTTAATGCATGCAAATCCGCATTATAAAAACAAAGAAATCAGAGGACTTCAACAAATACAATGCAATGTAGCAACTGCACTGAAAATGAAAAAAAGAAAAAGAAATATACTTTATTTGAGAAATTGTCAAAGGGTGCCATTTGGCATTACGTTGGGAGCACATTTTTTTGCTGTTTGATGTTAAATATGACAATAAGATGGAATTATAGAAAAGCACTGGATATGCTCTAAGCAAGAAAGTTGTGAAACTTTAGATCTGTCCCTGCACATAAAATCTTATAACACACAAAAGACTCAATTCTAAAAACTGTTTTGATTCAGACTCCTGGGGAAATAACCATCAAAACCATAACACTTGTCATCCATTGTCGCATTCCAGGCCTAAACGTTAAAAATCCTAAAATTGCAAAATCTAATAATTTGAAAGAAAAATATCAACGTTCTGCCTTCAACTTGGTGCACAACCCAAACGCAACTATGGATGGCCCTAAGAAGGTAAAGAGACTGAAAACAAAATCATCCAAGTAATATTTGGCAACAGTTATATCAATTAGATAGTACTTGCTTTTAAGTTCTCAAAAGACGATTTCTGCTCAAAATTCCACTTTCAGTGATTTGGTATTAATTAATGCTGACTATGAAGAGACTATAATATGTTCCTAAAGGTCCAAAGTACCATGGAGTTGATGGTATATAGGATTAACAAACAAATTAAAGGTAGTGCTAGTAGTGGATAAAACAGGAGGATCATACTAGGTTTCATAGTCAAATAATTCTTAATGGTTAAGTGGACACATTAGAAGCAATTGAAACTTCAAAAAATTGTTCAAGCTCATTGGTTGGGTATTCAACTGTAAGAAAACTGGTCAACTAACTATATACAAATTGAGCATTAGTAATCTTACATGTAGGAAAATACCATTCATTTTATTTTATATATAAATAAATAAATAAATATATATATATATATATACACACACATACAGAAATTCTCCTATGCAGATGTCCGGACGTTATTACTGTGCAGACGTCATGTATTTTCTACTACCCCTCCCTGTTTTCCTCACTATTTACTATGGAATCCGCACAGTAATAAAGTGTGGACATCCGGATGAGAGAAAATATATATATAATATATACACACACACACACACACACACATATGTATTGAAACTTTTGCCACAATGTAGCAATCAACCTAAAGCAAGGTGGTTCATATGTTTTATATGGAAACACTTGAATATGAAAAAACGGTGCACCACATTTTGTTTTCAGACCAAAGATGGCCTGGCACATTTCACAAGCAATGCATGTCGAAAAAATAATTAGAAAGCTTCATAACACAAATGTTTGATGAGCAAGACTTTCTATACATATCGAAATAAACACAAATTAATCATAAAAACAGTGAAATCCCTTTTTGAGGATGCTAATTTTTGTATTTACTTTAATTGACTCTTACTTAAATTAGGGCATTTTTCAAGGCATCAAGACACTCATCTTTCAAAACTCCTTGCCTTTAATCAAGGTCAGTTAAGTCAAATTTGCCTCTTATTCCAGTTAAAGTACTTCCCTAGCAGCAAAACACAATTGCTTCAAAAAATTTCAGCTCCCATCCTAGCGTCATGGCCCATATAATTTTCCCTTGCAATATCAGCATTTTAGAAGATACATTACCTGAAGTCTTGTCTCATCTTTCAATGTTGGATATCTAGGATATGAAACAACAGAGTGCCCCAAGCCACACATTCCTGATAGCTCCACAGTAGCCCTTTCCTCCAGTATCCAATGGCTTACCATCATGACCATACATAATGATGCATCATAATCTAGCCTACAGGTCGACCCTTTCCTGGACTCTAACCTAGTTGCATGGTGAAAGTGCTCTGATACCAAATATCATGCCCTAAAACCTACAAAATCAAACTGCAAGGGAAGGCCGCCCAAGAGCTCATATGTGGTCCCAAAATGTTCCACTTTTCAATGTGACACATTTGGGACATGACACCTTAGCCATGGCATGGCCTTCACACAAGCTCTTCCTGCTTGAAAACCTCAACAGGCAGCCAAAACCTCTTCAATAATCCAAATTTCATATGTATTGCTAAAGATTTGGTAAAGGTTTTATGGTTGAAAGCAATATCTTTTTTCTCAAACTGGAAAAAGAAAAAGAAAACCAAGAACTTTCTGTACAGTTTGGTTGAGCCAGACTAAGAAATTCAGTGAACACTTTGAATGAGCCCCACCTAAAAGGTCCCTCTTTTTTCTTCCATATTAATGAAAAACAAATTTTATTGGAACCAATAAGAAAATACAAATTATATTCAAAATTGGCAACATATTCACTATAAAAAAAAATTCAGCTTAAAACCATAAACACCATACAGGAAGGGTTAAAAAACAATTAAATACAAGCTAAAAAAACAACTGCTGGACAATCTGCAAAAACAGGGAAAAAAATGATCTCCCTAAACTCAGAACTACCGAGTTCCTGCAATTTCTTTAAAATGCTAGTACTTAGAAACCCAAAAAAAAGAAGAAAGGAACCAAACAATGATTCAGCTTAACTTCGGAGTCTTCTAAGTTGATATTCAATAGCAATACTCAACTAATAGTAAAAATTATTAATTTTTTCGGTGAACAACTAAAATTCAAAATTTGCGGTTGCTATAAGTCATCTGTATGGATTTTGTTAAATACTATACTGTATACCAATTTTTGAACCGGTAATTTACAATCACCCGAACACAAAATTAGTAAAACACGAAAATTTTGCAGTCTACATCCAAACAAAGGAAATTGGGAGGAAAATGCTCGATGCTTTCAATTTTTCAAGACTTTAACAATTCACCTAAATCAAATCTTAAAAGGGAAGAAACTTACGTATGTATTGAGCTGACGAATGAAGCTCGAGAAGTTGTTATGCTTGAAATAGGTTGGGAGCAGAAGCCGAGCGAACTCCGGCGGGTTCCAAACGACGAAACTCTTCTTGTTCGTGCTCCACGACACGATCTCGTCTGTCGCTGAATCATCCACCATGTCGTACGTCTTCAGCAAAAACGGCGCCGGACCGCCTCCTCCGCCCGCCGTCGAAGGTCCTTCCATTATGGGCGCTCGGGGTCAGGGTTTGGGCGGACCCGAATCCGATTGGAACGTTCGAGAGAAATAGGAAAAAAATTGACGACAGGTGGATGAAGCGAGAGTCTACGCTGGAGAAAGAGGAAGAGGAGAGAATTTAGAACGCTCGGGTCGAGACGCGACGGTTGCCAGGGTTGACTTGAAAACATACGGCCTTTAAATGTTCGTTTTCGGTAGCACGTCAGCATTCAAAATACAGCAAATACTGTTATACTGACATACCCTTGAAATATTAGATGTTTCATCATCCAACGGTTGTAAATGCATTGAGTTATTACGAGAAATAGTACTTGAATAATAGCCCGATTTGTATTTTGACTCTTCAATTTCTAAAATGGTTGTTGTGGCCCTCTCTAACTTTCCTTTTGTTGACAATAGAGGTCATGTCGTAAATTCGGTTAGTTTTTGTGTTAAATTTCTTACTAAAAAATGAAAATTGCTTGGTTTTTAATTTAGCTTGATTTTGATCTCTTTTCACCACCATACCACCCAACCATCCACGGCCAGCCGCCAGACCACCAACCATAGCCCACACACTCAAATCCACCACCCACCCTAGCCACTATCTTCCCCGACCCAGCACAACCCACACCAGCTTCTACAATTTGATGTAGAATACATAGTCGAGTTGATCGAGGCTCAGTTGGATAGGTGCACACGTTGTCGCGGTAGCAAAGTCCAATATGTGCAAGTATAGGCTCCGAGCTCAGAATCGAACCCATGACATATTGTTTCGAAGAGAATGGTGTGACAAGTGCAACTCACTTAGTTTCAGCATTTAGCATATTTTAGGAAACTTTTGCTATTTTAGCCAAATTCTATCGTTTACTTTGACTTTTCAGCATTTAAAGTTTTTAGAATATTTTGAGAAACTTTTGTTATTTCTTTTTTGTTTTCTAATTAGCTTTCCTAGCAAATCTAGGGGTCTCTCATTAGCTTTCCAAGCAAGTCTAGGGTTTCTCTTGTATAAAAGGAGTGTGTTGGAGTATCCTGAATCATTCATCTTATTTTCTATCAATATATTTGAAGTTTATTCAATTTCTCTGGCAGATTCCAGTTTTCTAGTGGATTCTAACATTTTAATTGTAAGGTTATCATTCGATCTCCCTATTCCCTTATATCTCGTTGGTATCAAAAAAGGCCTTGTCTCACTCGAAGTGCCTCCAATGGTGCATTTAGATGGAGAAGATAGAACCCATGGAGACGGAGAACCAATCGCTCTTGATGAATTCAATACAGCCATCAAGGGTCTATGTTAGATGATCCTGAACTTGGGAAACCAAGCTCGACCAGACGAAGATAGAGGAGAAGACTGTCGTACGACACCCTTTTCGGGAAGATAGTGATGCAGAGTGGAGGAAGAAATTCCTAACGATCACGCCCAACCCAATAGCCAACGCCAAGAAGACTATCGCATAAAGACTAAAATTGCATATTTCAACGGGCACCTACAAGTTGAAGATTTCTTGGATTGAGTTATTGCAGTGGAGAAGTTCTTTAAACTTATGAAAGCCCCCGAGGCGAAGATGGTGAAGCTAACAACTTTTCGTCTCAAAGGAAGTGTTGCAATGTGTATTAGATGTATGCCTTGAAAGCCAATCATTAGATAAAATATTTCATGGAAACTTCATTTAAACCAATTATTTAGGTTAACACAAAATAGCAAATAAGTCAACATAGGTAACGGTCCATGCTTGACCATTGACTTATTTGACAAGTCCATGAATTTATGAGATAAGGAAAGTGATCTAAAGAAGTTAGATGCAAATGGACCTTTCCCTATAACTCAAACAAGTTTTTTTCTCAATCATAGGATCGTTCAATTGGGCACTGACAGACCTCAAAGATCAGTACACATTCTATCTACTCACCCAGAAGAATGACTAGTCTCGAGTTATTTGTGTGTAGACACTTAGGTAAGTTCGTAGGTGCTTACTAGGGAGTGAGTTCACTGAACGCGATCAAACTAAGGAATCTTGTATGGAAGTTCTACTTGCATGTCAAACAAGATTTCTTCGGTTGTAATAATGCTAGGTTAATCCTTAGATCTGAGGCACCATGGTTGCCTTATAAATGAATAGTCAGTCTTTGATTGCATCATAAGGTTGAGCTCATCCTTAGGCTCGATTCAAGGTAACGACGGGATCTTCAACAAGTCCATAGAGGCAAGTGAGTGTTCGATAAAGGATCTCAACTTTCAGTAAAATGAAGAGAATGTTCTAAGATATGATTCAGGAATCTTCAGCTGGAGTCGGAGTGCAATTGAGAAAGAATCTTCCAATTGTGCTCATTGAATCATATAGCCAATAGAGATCACGTTAGGGATTTGATAGGAATTCTGTATCCTATTAATGAGATCAAGAACATTGTGAGTGACGTCAAGCAACATATCACAATTAGTGGAAGCCATTCCGTAATCGGGTCCTCACAAAGGGAGAATTAAAAATGGGAGTTTTTAATTCACAATCGATAAAAGAAAGAGTTCTTGATCGGCCATCACGGCCTCACTAATTAGAACCCAATGGATCAAACACTCATAAACTTTTGTTTTGGATAATAATGGAAGATGACAAGATCAACAGTTAAGTCAACTAATTAATTTGATTAATTGATTAAGAGAATTAATTGAGTTAATTACGTTGAAATAGAATGGGCCTAAGAATAGTTTAAGAAATTAAAGGCCCATGGGATTTTAGCAAAGAGGTCTTGAGAAGAGTCACTCTGATCAAAATCGACTCCTCCAACTTCGTGGTGACTTGCTGCAAACTACTCGCAGTGATATCTCGATTGCTGACTTTCTTGATAAGGTGAACTCTCTGGCTGACAACCTTTCTCTTTCTGGCTCCCTTGTGAGTGACTCTGATCTTGTTGCTATAATCATGAACAACATGGGTCCTTTATATGAGACTACTGTTAACTCTACTTAAGCTTGTGATTCTCCCATTACTCTTGAGGTTCTTCTTCTTAGTGCTGAACGTCGGCTCAGTCTGTCCAACTTCCTAGTTCTGACCTTGGAGGTATTGCTATGGCTGCTTCACGTGGATGTGGTGGTTTTCGTGGTCGTGGCTCGTTTGGATAACATTGTGGTCGTGGTTTTTCTGGCAATCCCTCTTTTCATGGTGGCCGTGGTAGTTTTTCTTCTTCCATAGTTGGTGTTCTTGGTGCGGCTCTATCTTCTTCTAGTGGTGTTTCTTCTTCTTTCTCTGGCCGTGCTTTCTCATCTTTCATGGCTCCTAGTCCTGCTGCCTTTCCTTTTGGTTCACGGATTCTTTGTCAAATTTGTGGCTATGGTGGTCACGCCGCCTTGGATTGCTATAACTGCATGAATCTTGCCTTTGAAGGTCGCCTTCCTACTTAATGCTTATATGCCATGGCTACTTCTTCCTCTAAGTAACCTGAATCCTCCTCTTGGCCTGGTTCCTGCTCCTGGCTCCTGCTCATGGTGCCAACTCTCATATTACCCAAGATGTGAGTGCTTTGAAAAACCCCAGAGAATATCGTGGTAATGACTTCATTGGTGGTGTCATTGGCGGAACAGGTTTAACTATATCTCATATTGGTAGTTCTAATATTGTCCATAGTTCCTCTTCTTATTCTTTGTCTAACCTTCTTTGTTGCCCTCAAGCCTCTACTAAACTTGTTTTTGTTAACTGTTTTTCTTGTGACAATGATTGTTTCT
>NW_023010066.1:0-1054 GCF_902201215.1 Prunus dulcis
GTCGTATTTGTTTAAAACGAAACAACAAAATACGACGGTTTTTGACTTTATTAGGTCGTTGGAAAAGTATTACACGTCGGTTACCCAATTTGTATGTTTGTTTTTTTCTTTTAATTTAAGAAAACCTCAACAATTTTTTACATTATATATTATAGACAAAATTTGTACATTATACATAAATATCAAGTGTTCAATAATTCCCCTGTTCAATAATTTGGTAAACAAACTCTGCCCATTCATTCGGACTTCATCAATTGCTTCTTGGGGGTATGAAGCTTCCTGGTTTCCCTTGGCATACTGCATAAACAATGACTATTAGGGTTTATAAATAAAAAGAAATTCAATCACAGACGACGATATTTTTCATAACCGACGTAGTATATCTATTCAACGACGGTAATTTTACATGACCGTCGTTGATAATACAAAAAACGACGTGAAATGTATGAAGGTAATTTCTTCTTACCTTATTCTCAAACGCCAAGGAAGGATCCATGATGATGTCCCTCATGAAGCGCATCACATAATACCCGCATTCGACATTGCTGGGTTGCTTTGGTGTGCCTGAGAGAGTTTTCCAAATTACAGCTTTACGTCCTGCTCGGCCTATATGGGAATTATATATTTTTATGGCACTGTTCACGATGTTTTTCGCCTCTTCATCGACCACACGATGACCTGGCAGAGGATCCAGAAAATAGACGGTTTCCCTCTTTGCTCTTACAATCAGCAAGATCCAATGACGGCTGCACAAAATTAATATAAAAACGACGGTTATTTACAAAAACGACGTATTATAATATTTCACACGACGAAATAAAGTAGCAATCGGCGACATTATATATTTATCACGACGATAAATAACTACCGACGTGGTTAGTAGTTTCAAACGACTCAATAAAATAAAACACCGACGTGGTTAGTTGATACGCTGTCATTTATTGAAAATCATAAAAACAAAATCCTGTTAAGGAGACTAACCCTGGATTGTAAGGCATCATGAAAATCTGTTCACCGTCTGTCTTCTGAAGTCGAGCTGCTACCAGTCGTGATC
>NW_023010066.1:8721-14299 GCF_902201215.1 Prunus dulcis
ATCTTCAGCAATATTTGGAATTTTATTTTATATATATATATATATATATATATATATACCATAAACCATTCACTAAACAATGTATAGCACATGTTATGTTACTTATGACTCACGTGTCAGTTTTTTTTTGAACACATTACTACGCCAGCTCTTTAATGTAAATGGACATGAGAAGGAGCATTTACTGATTCCCAGCTTGCTGTGATATTGACTGCTTATTGAATAATATGTCCGTATTTTCAAAATATAATGTTACACATTATAACACATGATGACTTGCAATACATAGTCCAAATAATTATATATGAAGCAAATGAAACTGATATTTGTGTTATTTTAAATTAGATAATGACATTAAGGGAGTATATGTGCAATACCACGGTCACCCTCAACCAAGTGAACAGCGGTAGCTGCAATCACTTACTCGGATCGGTCGGCTTCTTCCGAGCAGCTTTGACGTGCTTATGCTCATTCATGTCACCCCCATCGTCTAGTATCTCTCTCACAGCATCAGGGGACACATAACTTGTATGAGTTGTTGCCGCAAATGCTCGGAATTTGTCGAATCCTTCGTTGAATGCCAACTCCACACTACTACAAATAAGCAAAAAGACGACGGTAAATCACCGTCGTGTATTGAGTTTTTCAGTGGTCGTGGAATCCACCGTCATCTTTTCCCTCATAAACCGCGACGCTAAATCACCGTCGTTGTTAAAATATAAAACGTCATCAACAAATAAAAAACGACGTCTTTATTCTACAAAAAGAACGAAAAAAGCAGTCGGGGATGAGAATAGGCGACAAACTCTCGAAAAAAACCGTCGTTAGAAAGGAAAAATATGACACATATTAACAGAACAAGGCCGCAAAATAGACATCCAACGACGCAAATTAAAATAATACGCCGTTAAATATACTTTTCACGACAACAAAAAATATGACGTCTTTAAGAAAATTAGAAGACGGCGTTATTGATTCCTACTACGTCGCATATATAAAAACAGCCGTCGTATAATACATTTTCCACTTCGATTTTTCTATAAAACATGGCGTGGAAATAGTTGTCAGTGTCATTGTTTACGACGTATGTATTTATATATTAGACGTTGAAAAAACAAACAACGTCGGTTACTAATATATGAGAGTCGTATTACAAAATTTTTACGTCCTATTTTCAGAAACAACAACGACGATAAATTAGACGTTGTTAAATCAAACAACGTCGAAAAAAATTAAAAACAGACGTGTTTAGTCTGCATAAGTTTTAAAAAATAGTCGAGGATGAGAATAGACGACCAACACAAACAAATCACCGTCGTTAAAAAGGAAAATATGACATATTAGAAGAAAAAGGCCGCAAGATAGGCATACAACGACGATATTTAAAACATTACGCCGTTAAATATAATTTTCACGACGTTATTGAAAACTACTCTGTCTCTTATTGAAAACTACTACGTCTTTAAATACATGAGAAGACGACGTTATTGAAAACTACTACATCTCTTATTTACAAAAGACCGTCGTGAAATAAGTTTTCCACTTCGATTGGTCTAAAAAAGATGACGTAGATATAGCTGTCTGTGTCATTATTTACGACGTATGTATTTATGTTGTTGACGTTGAAATGCGAAACAACGTCGGTGGCATTTATATAGTCGGCGTTGTATTTATATGTATTCAGTACTCACGACGTACTTATTAATGTAGACGACGTTGAACTTCTAAACAACGTCAATATTTACGACGCATTTAATAAACCACGTCGGTTCTAAATTAATGTTCAGATATTTAATCTCATTTTTAGGCGTCGGTATTATGGGATTGGAGTCGTGTTATTTTGGATTACATGGCTGTTCTTAATCCTTCCCCGACGTGATATCCTGGATAATTGCTTCACAATAGCGTCGTGGTTCTTCATTGTTACGTTGCTTCAAGACGTCGGTAAATATGCTGAATAAATGGTTAACCATAACGTCGTGTTTTATTTGAACAGACGTTGTTTTTTATGCAGAATATAATGATTTAATCTGGATCCAGTATTTTTTGCACTGATTGTTTTGTAGCCAAAACCTGTATAATGAAAGTGAAGAAATCACATTACAATATATTATAAAATGAATGTCATACACTGCCAATTACATAAGCATCATTCAATCCATATATCTTCACACCCATCTCGAATATTTTGACCACCTAACTCACCCACCTGTTCATCAAATGTGTCAACATTTGGCATCCCTCTAGTAAATGGCTCACACTCAATTATCACATCACCTAAGACTTCATCACCAATAACATCATTATATTCTCTGTTAGGCATTGATAACACTACCGACCAACCACGATGCATCGGGTCGTCAACAAAAAAAATTTGTTTGACTTGAGAAGCCAAAACAAATTGGTCATTCCTATGTCCAATTTTACTCAAATCTACAAGGGTAAATCCAATTTCGTCGACTACAAGACCAGAACTATCTGTCCAATCACACCTAAAGACTGGGATTGTAAACTTTTGGTAGTCAAGGTCCCAAATTTCTTGAATGACACCATAGAAACCCATATTTGAGAGAATTGAGGTTTTATCCTTGGCACTAGCAACTTGCATGGTATGTGCAAGTAAATAAACTCCACTATTTTGAGTTGTCCGTACATCATCTTGTGCCTTGATATTGAATTTAATACCTTTAATAAGATAGCTCCTATATAATGGCACTGCCATGTTTGGACAAGCTGCTAGCCACCTTAAATTTTCTGGTACGCCATTATTGTCTTCCTCAAGTTCACTTTGAACCTGCAAATTAATCAAATCTTAATTCAATCTAACATAGAAATAAGAAGAAAATTAAAAGAGAAACATGTTATTCAACAACATATACCTTGAAGCGTAGCCATTGAATGAAAGTGCTATTGTGCTTATCCTGCAGCCACTTTGTTCTCTTTCTAAATTTTGGGTAAGCAGTCTTGATGTGGATCATATGTTGCCTACATGACACGAAAAATTCAAGCATTACGGTCCCAAATATATAAGATAAACATAAGAAATAATTTAAAATGGAAACTTGAAGAATAAAACTCATACGTACTCGATATAAGGTAGGACTTCCTTTGTATTCTCCAAGACATATAGATGTGCTTGATTCAACAGGTCCTGATCAACTACGCTCACTGTGCAACCTGATAATGGCTTTGAAACTCCCATCTTTTGGCTTGAAGGCACTCCAACTGTCCTAACATCAGATAAATGCTGAGTACAAAACTCTACCGCTTCTTCAGCTATATACCGCTCAGCAATGCAACCTTCGGGACGAGTACGATTCTGAACATACCCCTTCAGCACTTTCATATATCTTTCAAGCGGATACATCCACCTAAAATATACTGGCCCACATAGACGAACTTCTCTGACAAGATGTACTACTAGATGAACCATGATATCAAAGAATGAAGGGGGAAAGTACTTCTCAAGCAAACACAGAGTAACTACTACATCTTCTTCCAACTTATCTAGCTTGGAAACATCAACAGTCTTTTGCACATATAGCATTGAAGAAGAAGCACAAACGAGTTATTGCATACCTTGCAGGCTTCTCCAAAACATAACGAATTGCCACAGGGAGCAATTGTTGCATTAAGGTATGACAATCATGTGATTTAAGGCCAAGAAGTCTTGAATCTTGTAAAGATACAAGATTTTTAATATTTGAAGAATAACCTTCAGGGACCTTCATACCATAGAAAGAATTGCAAACCTCTCTCTTCTCTGCTTTTGACAAATTCCAAGGCCCAGGAGGCAAACGAGTACGTCTTTCTCCATACTTGGGTTGCAAATCAGTTTTGACCCCCATGTTCAATAAATCTAATCGAGCAGCAATCCCATCTTTTTTTTTTCCAGGGATCTCCAGCAATGTACCAATGATACTATCGCAAACATTCTTCTCAATGTGCATAACATCTAGGGCATGCCTCACACGAAGGTATTTCCAATACTCGAGATCAAAGAATATTGATTTCTTCTTCCAACAAACTCTGTCACCATTTTCAACCATATGCAGCACTTTTTCTCCGGTTAATGGCTCGGGAGGTATGCCATATTCAGGTTTCCCATTAAAAGCTGCACGCTGCCTCCTATATGGATGATTGATTGGTAACCATTTTCTATGCCCAATGTAACAAATTTTGTGGCCATTTTTCAACCTGTGACTAGGTGTATCATTGCCGCATATTGGACAAGCTTTATATCCTTTAACGACACAACTAGATAAGTTCCCATAGGCAGGAAAATCATTAACAGTCCACAGCAATACACCTCTGAGTGTAAAGTATTCTCCTATATGTGCATAATACACTCCTCTAATCCCATCCCACAGAGATTTTAAACCATCAATCAAAGGCTCTAAGCAGACATCTATATAATTTCCAAGCTGTTTAGGACCGGAAATCAATAAGGTCAACATCATGAACTTCCGTTTCATGCATAACTATGGTGGGAGATTATATGTAACTAAGATAACTGGCCAACAACTGCATCTGCTACTTAAAGAACTGTCGAGATTGAATCTATCAGATGAGAGAGCCAATCTCAAGTTCCTAGGCTCTTTACCAAACTCGGGCCATTTATCATCAACAAGTTTCCAAGACAGGGAATCCGCTGGATGAGACATATGACCGTCAACTGATTTTCTAGCAACATGCCAAGTCAAACTCTTAGTTGTCTTATGTGATTGAAACATCCTTTTAAACCTTGGAATTGGAGGAAAATACCACACCACCTTCGCTGGCACACCCTTTTTCAAGATTGAATCTTTGCCTTCCTTCCACCTTGAGATACCACAAGTAGGACAATTAGTTGAATCCTCATACTCTTTCCTATACAAGATGCAATCATTGGGGCATGCGTGCATTTTCTCATAACTCAGCCCCAATGCACACAAAGTCTTTTTAGCCTCATACATAGAGGTTGGTATTGTATTTCCTTCTCGAAGCAAATCGCCTTGAAGTATCAATAATTCTATAAAACAGACATCACTCATCCCATGTTTTGCCTTCAAATTATACAACTTCACTAATGCCGATAACTTCGTATACTTTCTACAACCAGGGTACACTGGTTGATCTCCATCCCCAATCACATTGGCAAACTCATACGGATCGGAACCAAAATCACCAAAATCACCAAAATCACCAAAATCATTATCATCCATATCAATTTCTTCAGACACAAAACTGTACCTACTATGGCCATCATCTTCTTCAACATTTCTACTAGCATTAGTAGTTGCTTCCCAAGGTTCTCCGTGAAATGTCCAATTTTTATAGCTTTGGTCAATTCCATTAAAGTATATGTGATCCCTTATAATTCCAACCCCAAACAACTTCAAATTAACACATTTAACACATGGACAACGGATATGTGTTGTAGTTAGAAGATTTTCTACAGCAAAGTTCAAAAATGCTTCCACCCCAAATTCATATGCCTTCGATCTTCTATCCAAGTGCATCCATGACTTATCCATCTCCGACACTATAACCTATTATCTATAATAAAGTGAAAATACAGGCAATGACCATCACTATA
>NW_023010066.1:27430-59336 GCF_902201215.1 Prunus dulcis
TGATAGCGGGGCGAGTTCTTCCTTTATGATGTCATCTGGAATTAGTGAAACCTTTGAATCGGACACTTTGATTTCACACAATACCAGATCAATCATTACAGCCACCCAATGCTTGTACTTCGTCAACATAAATGGGGTATACACCTTATAGACGTTCTGCCAATCCATCCCACACGGAGGAACCTTCCCTTTTACAAAGTTTAGTAAACTTTTTCTGATTTTCCACCCAACCTGCTGTTTTTTCCTTTTATTCTCCGCAAAGCAAGTACTTATGTGATTCTGTGAAATACAAAACAATCAATGGTTAAACACCTCCGATAAAGGTGTGTATGGAAAATGTGTAATTATTAATGGCACTTGGTCAAGGCCGATGACATACCATAAAAAAAACATCGGTGGTTGTCCAGTCAGCTATTTCAACATACTCCAACTGTTGTTGTCGCTTCCGCATGAGATACAACCCCAAATCAAGGTGCTGCAACATGTTTTTCTTGTCAATCTCATAATCTATGGACATTAAAACAAATGCATAATCAATTACACTTACATCTCCCTTCAGCCATCCATCAACTTTCACGAGGGAAGCCAAGAATTCAATCTCAGCTTCCACGTTTCCAAATTGCATCACCAAGCTATGAATATAAAACAGTTTTAGAAAATGGCCAATATTAAAAATTATATACAGTCATGCTTCTATCTTATAATTGCAAGGGACTTACTTTTGGTCCTGGCGCCATTCCCAACAAAGTTTCAGCAAATTAACCAGATCATCATGGGGAATCGCCTTCATTGGGTCTAACGTCTTCAGTCCGGTTGTCTATGCCGCAGTTTTTGGAACCAATTCACTGGCTTCAATGATCTTCCACTTCGGAATGATCCTCTTCCTTTTCCTTAATTGGACCCCTTGTGCAGAAGCTTTACCGTTATGATTCAACCAGACGTTCAACTTAGATAGCACAGCTGTGTGTTGATCCAAATCAATGTCCCGGATACTAAACTCAAGTTGTGTCCCCTCCGTGCTCTCGCCAATGTCACCCCCAAGCAACATGACTTCATTATCTTCTTTCTCACATTGGTTTTTTTGCACTTCCTTTTCCTCACTTATTTGTCTTTTCACTTCCTTGCCCTCCTTTTTTTTCCTTTGCAGTTTCCCTCCCTTGCTGATTTTTCTTTTCACTTCCTCTCCCTCACTGCTCTGTCTTTGGGCTTTTTTCCCTTTGCTACTTTTTACTTGCACTTGCTCTCCTTCACTTGTTTTCCTTTTCCCTTCCTCTACCTCACTTGGTTTTCCTTGCACTTCACCCCCTTCAATCCCCTCCTCTTCCTTTTCCTCTCCCTCAGTTGTATTCCTTGGCCCTTCAGCCCCTTCAATCCCCTCCTCTCCCTTTTCCTCTCCCTCATTTGTATTACTTGGCCCTACACCCCCTTCAATCCCTTCATCTTCCTTTTCCTCTCCCTCATTTATGTTACTTGGCCCTTCATCCTGTTGAAGTAGGTCATCCATTTCAGCATATCCCTTAAATAGATGTGAGACGACACAGCGATTCGTCCTCTGTTTCAGTAAAGCTAGGTCCCTCCTTACTTCCTGCTCAAACTGAGGACCTAAACATTGGTCCAACAGTTTTTCCATCCGTATGACCTTCAAGTGAAGGACGTCTTTTTCCCGTTTTACTTGAAACAACTCGGACCTCAACAAGCTTACCACCTTGTTCAACTCATCAATATCACCACATGAAGAAGGAATTGACTCTGCCGAGACAACAGCAGGGCGATCCTGTGGCCAACTCCAATATGGTTGTCTCATTTCCTCTTCACTCGGACATAGCGCCCGCAACTGAACTGACTGTTTCAGAATACAGACAAGAGTCATATTAAATCATTCTACTTAATAAATTCATTCAATCTTATCAATAGTTCCAAGGGCTGCAAACCAAACCTCTTTGCTCTGGAAAAAATAATTGTTCAACTTTCTCATCTCTGGAACAGACGTAGTAGTTCTCCATCGCAAAATACGCGGGACAGCGGTCGGATCAACAACCTTGCAGTAATTCAGGTCCGCCATTCTAGGAATTAATTCATATACCCAAATCTACACAATTCAAAGGACAAAAGTCATTATTTATGTTTTAAAGATAAACAAAACATAACTGACATGAACATTATTACCATGTACCTAGAAAGCATACGTGAAACCTTTAAAACTCCAGCCACTCCTTTGCGCTTCACCATGCTTATCCTTCTTGCCCTTCTCATTTCTCCGGCTTGTTCCCGTTACCTTACTTTTCCCCTTCCCTCTTCCCTCTTCATTTTCAAAGCTTTTCACATACTTTGTTGGTGCAGAAAATAGACTGTCTTGGGTTTTGTCAAAGGACACCGAACCCCACGGATACCTGTTGAACGCATCCAAGTCCTCTACAAGGGTCAGGTAATTTAGATTGATGTTCAAATGTTTGTCCCTTCCCAAAACCACTAACTCAGCAAAGTAAACAAGAGCTAGCTTGTAGATGTCATCTTCCTCTGTGCACCTCAGAAATGCTTCTTCTAAAGCATTGCATGTAATTCCTTCGTCTATAAAATATCTTTTCTGAAGTCTAATTTCATCACTCTCTCCACTGGAAACTTCAGGCACTTCCCCAAAACGAAGCCCTGTGATCAAACAGAAATCCTGACGAGTGAACTGAGCAACGTCACACCCTAATAAGAAACTCAGTCCATCCAAGTCTTTCACACCCTGCCCCGCTACTCTACGCAACACAGCCCCATGCACAATCTGCCCGCTAAACTGAATCTTATCTATATTCAGAAGATGGCCAAAGCATGATGTCTTGAATTGTTCTAATTGTTCCGCACTCAACTTCGCTCGAAGTGCAGCTAGAGATGAATTTGCATGTGAGCAGTTGTTCACCCGTGACGAATATGCCTCTGCCTCTGGCCATACCAGCTCCACGTTGGATCCCATTTCCTCAAATACAATGTCAAATAACGTGAACACATATACTACCATGTATTTGCACAATCACAACTAGTCAACCAGGCACATTACAAATTTTACAAATTACATGAGCATAGGGATTACTGATCACAGGCTTTAACATCATCAACGCAATGTGACACATTTTGTGCAAATACATGTTAATGCAATGCTTATGTGAATTACAAACAATTTCACCTGTTTTATTTATGGATCCATACTCGTGTGAGTGCAATCTAGGCAAGTTCTGCACTTCACACACATGACAATTATTGTCATTTCATACACAACACAAACTACATAAATAAGAAATATAGTGGAAGGAAGCAAAGCAAAGCATCTACTCTGCTATCTGCTTGCTAAGCAATTGTCAGATTTCATCTTTCTTTCTAGCTTTTTCTTCAGTCATCCACAATCGTCATAGATCAACCTTTATTTCAAATGCTTTGCACTTTTATTCATCAGTTTATTATTATCTGTTCTCATTTATCATACGCAACTTTAGTAACAAATGAACTAATATTTATTTCAAAAAATATATAAATTCTAGCGCCAGAGAGGTACTCTGCACTCTGCACTGCTTCAAATGTGGAAGTTTTTGAGGGCCTCCTCCAATTCAACACCATTATCTTATTCATATCATTCCTGACATGTTATTGACATGTGATTGACATCTATTTTCATTCGTTTTTTGACATATACCCAAGCAACAATTACCATGCAATTCAAGCACAAAGAAGAGATGCCAAATCCAACAACATTGATGGTACAAATTTGGGAAAACCATCACTCTAACCCTAAACTCAAATTCCATAAATTACTCATCAAATGCTTTGCACTTCTATTCATGAGTTTATTATTATCTTTTCTCATGTTTCTCAGGCAAATTTAGTAACAGAGGAAATCATATTTATTTGAAAAAATATATATATATACATATTATAGCGCCAGAGAGATAATCTGCACTATGCACTGCTTCAAATGTGGAAGGTTTTGAGGGCCTCCTCCAATTCAACACCATTATCTTATTCAGATCATTATTGACATGTTATTCACTTGTTATTGACTTGATTTTCATTCTTTTTTTAACATATACCCAAGCAAAAATTAACATGCAACTGAAGCACAACGAAGAGATGCCAAATCTAACAAAATTTATGGTACAAATTGGGGAAAACCATTACTCTAACCCTAAACTCAAATTCCATAAATTACTCACCAAATGCTGGTTATTGCAAGCCGTCTGTGTGGGGTGTTTCTGTTTCTTTGCTCCACAAATGGAACCTACCACTTCCAACGACTACAACTTCTCTCCTTCCCCTTCCACTGCTTCGCCCCTTCACTGATTTGGAATCCACACTTTTCCCCTTCTACTCAAAATAACTACTTTTGCAAGGTCTGGAGAACGTGAGTGGCCAATCGTTGCCTTCAACTGTCGTTAGCCGTTGCCTTCATTGGGTTTCTCAGACCTCTGGGTTTTAGAGAGAGAGAGTTTTTTCAGGACAAACTTCGAACTTGCTTCTTCTGCTTCTTTTTCGGACGTCTTTCCCTCTTCTTCTTCACTTTGGACGTGTTGGATATTCATTTCGGGTTTGGGTTGCCCACCTACCCAATTGTGAAACTTTATCTCAATTATCCCCAGCCCTTGGATTCATCTGATGGCTATAAAGGGAACCCCTTATAACTTACCCCTTATAACTTTCCACTCATTATAGTCAGCCCTTGCTAACCTGGGCTATATAGTTCAGGTGATCTGATTTTTTATAGCCCAACGTTAATACCCCAGCCCACCCAAGCATACCTCACACACCCCCTCTCAGGAGCTGCTTCACTCTCCTTAGCGCAGCTGCTATATCTACTTGCTCATCAACGCAGCTGGTATATCTACTCGCTCATCAGCGCCCATGCACTCAACCACAACCTTTGCTCATCTAATGGTTAGTTTTTAAAAAGTAATACTCACACTCATTGGAGCTGCTCCAACTACTCAAGCATGATTCAATACTATAAGTGCAATTAATACCAATGAATTTTTTTTGAAAATTACTACTAACTTCAATTTTCTTTCTTTTAATTAATAAAGTTTTTTTCCTATTCAATTTTCCCTATAAAACCCATCTATTTCTTCAAAATTTTCACACCACCAAAATCATTCACCACTCTTTAATTTTGCTTAATTTTTTACTCACAAAATTATTTATTAATTGTTTGTATATTTTTTATTAATCTCTCCACATCATTATGAATATATTATTTATTAGTATATGTGTGTGTGTGAGAAATCTCCTCCCCCTTTAAACTATCACTTGTATTAAAAAAAAATTAACGGCTTTTTTCTTTTAGTTTAATGTTGTTTTTATTTAACACTACTACAAAAAAGCAAAAAGACGACGGTAAATCACCGTCGTGTATTCGGTTTTTCAATGGTCGTGGAATCCACCGTCATCTTTTCCCCCATAAACCATGACGCTAAATCACCGTCGTTGTTAAAATATACAACGTCATCAACAAATACAAAACGACGTCTTTGTACTGCAAAAAGATCTAAAAAAGCAGTCGAGGATGAGAATAGGCGACCAACTCTCTAAAAAAACCGTCGTTAAAAAGGAAAAATATGACACATATTAACAGAACAAGGCCGCAAGATAGACATACAACGGCGAAAATTAAAATAAGACGCCGTTAAATATCATTTTCACGACAATAAAAAATATGACGTCTTTAAATACATTAGAAGACTACGTTATTGATTCCTACTACGTCGCCTATATAAAAACAGCCGTCGTAAAATAAATTTTCCACTTCGATTTTTCTATAAAAGATGGCGTGGAAATAGTTGTCAGTGTCATTATTTACGACGTATGTATTTATAGAGTAGACGTTGAACAACGAAACAACGTCGGTTACAAAATATGAGAGTCGTATTACAAAATTTATACGTCCTATTTTCAGAAACAAACAACGACGATAAATATTAGACGTTGTTAAATAAAACAGCGTCGAAAACAAATAAAAACAGACGTGTTTAGTCTGCTAAAGTTCTAAAAAATAGTCGAGGATGAGAATAGGCGACCAACTCAAACAAATCACCGTCGTTAAAAAGGAAAAATATGACACATATTAAAAGAACAAGGCCGCAAGATAGACATACACCGACGACAACTAAAACACTACGCCGTTAAATATAATTTTCACGACAAGAAAAAATATGACGTCTTTAAATACATGAGAAGGCGACGTTATTGAAATCTACTACGTCTCTTATTTACAAACAACCGTCGTGAAATAAATTTTCCACTTCGATTTTTCTAAAAAAGATGGCGTGGAAATAGTTGTCAGTGTCATTATTTACGACGTATGTATTTATATAGTTGACGTTGAAATGCGAAACAACGTCGTTGGCATTTATATAGTCGACGTTGTATTTATATGTATTCATTACTCACGACGCACTTATTAATGTAGACGACGTTGAACTTCTAAACAACGTCGGTTCCAAATAAATGAGAGCCGTATTACAAAACATATAGACGGCGTTGATTATGATGAGAGCCGTATTATAAATAACGTCGTTTAATTGATATTAGGCGGCGGTTATAATGAATTACCGTCGGAATTCATTTCGTTCCTCTTCGTTTATAAAAGAACTTGCGACGTGGAAAATGTATGATGGCGTCGTATTTTTTAACGTTCAGATTATTTATCTCGTTTTTTAGACGTCGGTATTATGGGATTGGAGTCGTGTTATTTTGAATTACATGGCGGTTCTTAATCCTTCCCCGACGTGATATCCTGAATAATTGCTTCACAATAGCGTCGTGGTTCTTCATTGTTACGTTGCTTTAAGGCGTCGGTAAATATGCTGAATAAATGGTTAACCATAACGTCGTGTTTTATTTGAACAGACGTCGTTTTTTATGCAGAATATAATGATGTAATCTGGAACCAGTATTTTTTGCACTGATTGTTTTGTGGCCAAAAACTGTATAATGAAAGTGAAGAAATCACATTACAATATATTACAAAATTAATGTCATACACTGCCAATTACATAAGCATCATTCAATCCATATATCTTCACACCCATCTCGAATATTTTGACCACCTAACTCACCCACCGGTTCATCAAATGTGTCAACATTTGGCATCCCTCTAGTAAATGGCTCACACTCAATTATCACATCACCTAAGACTTCATCACCAATAACATCATTATATTCTCTATTAGGCATTGATAACACTACCGACCAACCACGATGCATCGGTTCGTCAACAAAAAATATTTGTTTGACTTGAGAAGCCAAAACAAATTGGTCATTCCTATGTCCAATTTTACTCAAATCTACAAGGGTAAATCAAAGTTCGTCGACTACAAGACCAGAACTATCTATCAAATCACACCTAAAGACTGGGATTGTAAACTTTTGGTAGTCAAGGTCCCAAATTTCTTGAATGACACCATAGAAACCCATATTTGAGAGAATTGGTTTTTTATCCTTGGCACTAGCAACTTGCATGGTATGTGCAAGTAAATAAACTCCACTATTTTTAGTTGTCCGCACATCATCTTGTGCCTTGATATTGAATTTAATACCTTTAATAAGATAGCTCCTATATAATGGCACTGCCATGTTTGGACCAGCTGCTAGCCACCTTAAATTTTCTGATACGCCATAATTGTCTTCCTCAAGTTCACTTTGAACCTGCAAATTAATCAAATCTTAATTCAATCTAACATAGAAATAAGAAGAAAATTAAAAGAGAAATATGTTATTCAACAACATATTCGGGTTGCAAATCAGTTTTGGCCCCCATGAGGCAAACGAGTACGTCTTTCTTCATACTCGGGTTGCAAATCAGTTTTGGCCCCCATGTTCAATAAATCTAATCGAGCAGCAATCCCATCTTTATTTTTTCCAGGGATCTCCAGCAATGTACCAATGATACTATCGCAAACATTCTTCTCAATGTGCATAACATCTGGGGCATGCCTCACAGGAAGGTATTTCCAATACTCGAGATCAAAGAATATTGATTTCTTCTTCCAACAAACTCTGTCACCATTTTCAACCATATGCAGCACTTCTTCTCCGGTTAATGGCTTGGGAGGTATGCCATATTCAGGTTTCCCATTAAAAGCTGCACGTTGCCTCCTATATGGATGATTGATTGGTAACCATTTTCTATGCCCAATGTAACAAATTTTGTGGCCATTTTTCAACTTGTGACTAGGTGTATCATTGCCGCATATTGGACAAGCTTTATATCCTTTAACAACACAACCAGATAAGTTTCCATAGGCGGGGAAATCATTAATTGTCCACATTAATGAAGCTCTGAGTGTAAAGTATTCTCCATTATGTGCATCATACACTCCTCTAATCCCAACCCACAAAGATTTTAAATCATCAATCAAAGGCTCCAAGTAGGCGTCTATATCATTTCCGGGTTGTTTAGGACCGGAAATCAATAAGGTTAACATCATGAACTTTCGTTTCATGCACAGCCATGGAGGGAGATTATATGTAACTAAGATAACCGACCAACAACTATATCTGCTACTTAGAGAACTGTGGGGATTGAATCCATCAGATGAAAGAGCCAATCTCAAGTTTCTCGGCTCATTACCAAACTCAGGCCATTTATCATCAAAAAGTTTCCAAGACGGGGAATCTGCCGGATGAGACATCTGACCGTCAATTGATTTTCTAGCAGCATGCCAAGTCAAACTCTTAGCTGTCTCATGTGATTGAAACATCCTTTTAAAACCTTGGAATTGGAGGAAAATACCACACCACCTTTGCTGGCACACCCTCTTTCAAGATTGAATCTTTGCCTTCCTTCCACCTTGAGATACCACAAGTAGGACAATTAGTTGAATCCTCATACTCCTTCCTATACAAGATGCAATCATTGGGGCATGCGTGCATTTTCTCATAACTCAGCCCCAATGCACACAAAGTCTTTTAGCCTCATACATAGAGGTTGGTATTGTATTTCCTTCTGGAAGCAAATCGCCTTGAAGTATCAATAATTATGTAAAACAGACATCACTCATCCCATGTTTTGCCTTCAAATTATACAACTTCACTAATGCCGATAACTTCGTGTATTTTCTACAACCAGGGTACACTGGTTGATCTCCATCCCCAATCACATTGGCAAACTCATACGGATCGGAACCAAAATCACCAAAATCACCAAAATCATTATCATCCATATCAATTTCTTGAGACACAAAACTGTACCTACTATGGCCATCATCTTCTTCAACATTTCTACTAGCATTAGTAGTTGCTTCCCAAGGTTCTCCTTGAAATGTCCAATTCTTATAGCTTTGGTCAATTCCATTAAAGTATACGTTATCCCTTATAATTCCAACCCCAAACAACTTCAAATTAACACATTTAACACATGGACAACGGATATGTGTTGTAGTTAGAAGATTTTCTACAACAAAGTTCAAAAATGCTTCCACCCCAAACTCATATGCCTTCGATCTTCTATCCGAGTGCATCCATGACTTATCCATCTTCGACACTATAACCTATTATCTATAATAAAGTGAAAATACAGGCAATGACCATCACTATAGCATATTATACAAAGATCTAATAGCAAGTAATACACAACAGAGACGACGGGTTTTAAACAAAAACAGACGTATTTGGCATATATAGGCGACGGATTTTCAACAGACGTCGTCTAATATAAGTAATACAAACGACGGTTTATGAAAAAACCGTCGTGTATAAGTAATACAACGACGGTAGTTTAAAAAAACGTCGTGTAATCGTCGTCGTATGCCTAAAAAGGCGTCGTGTCTCAGTTTATTTTCAAGAACCCAAAACCCATTAAGAACACAACATATATATGAAACCAAGCAAGAAACCAACATATACATGAAACCAAGCATGAAAACAATAAATCCATTCCCAATTCAACATAACATAGGGTGATTAAAAGATCCGACAAAATTAAATCCATTCCCAATTCAACATAACAGATAATGTAATCCATGAACCCATTAAACAGAAAATCCATGAACCCATACCTATAAGCACATTATTAACAGATCGAAAAGCATATACCTAAAACCCTTTAACAAAACAACCTAATATCATTCAATGAATTTACAAGGGGAAGATGGGGTTTGTACTTACAGGTTGGACGAGCTCACAAATTCGACGGAGCCTGGAGAGTGCAACTTTTAATTAGAGCAGAAGTGAGAGAGCGAAATGTTATGTTGCGTGAAATCTGAAAATTTTAGGGTTCAGGGTTAGAAGTATAAGAATAAGAGCCAAATCTAAAAAATTTAGTTCGCGCGAAAATTTTTAGAGAGCGCGCTCTTTAAAATGTTGAAAAAAAAACCATGGCGAAAGTTCTACAAGAACCGACGTAAATGTAATATTCCACGACGGAAACACTGAACGTAAGGCCGTTTATTTTGAAGCTTCATTTTTTGGATTAATTTTAAATTTATTTTGAATATTTTTATATAAAGACGACTGAAAAACCACGTCGGGGTTAAGAAATTAAAGACGTTGTAAATTATAATAGACGACTTACATATTAAAATGACGTCGTTTAAAGTGGAAACCATGTCGTATATCTTACTGCACGACGTAACATATGTATTGCACGACTCAACCACCGTCGTTAAAAATTAATACCCTAAACCCTTAAAACTAAATTATACAATTTAAAAAATTAAGTTTATAAAAGGGTTTATGGTTTTACAACCTAATATATACCCTAGACTACCCAAAAATTATACTTTAAAAATAAACCCCAATAAATAAAAACCCTAATCTCTAAACCCTAGACTCTAAACCCTAAACCATAAAACTAGAAGTGATTTTATGACTCATCAAAAAAATTTTGTTTTGGAAGGTCATTTTAAATTTTTGTTATTCAAAATGAATTTTTTCAAGGTTTAGGGGGAAGAAAATATATCAATGACTTCATAGGAGTTGACTTTGCATTTTTCTGATTTATTTTAAATTTATTTTGAATATTTTGATATAAAAATAATAAAATATACTTATCACAACAACAAACCACGTCGGGGTTAAGAAATTGAAGGCGTTGTAAATTATAATAGGCGACTTACATATTAAAATGACGTCGTTTAAAGTAGAAACCATGTCGGATATTTTACTGCACGACGTAACATATGTATTCCACGACTCAACCACCGTCGTTAAAAATTAATACCCTAAACCCTTAAAACTAAATTATATAATTTAAAATTTTAAGTTTATAAAAGGGTTTATGGTTTTACAACCTAATATATACCCTATACTACCCAAAAATTATACTTTAAAAATAAACCCCAATAAATAACAACCCTAATCTCTAAACCCTAGACTCTAAACCCTAAACCATAAAACTAGAAGTGATTTTATGACTCATCAAAACAATTTTGTTTTGGATGGTCATTTTAAATTTTGTTATTCAAAATGAATTTTTTCAAGGTTTAGGGGGAAGAAAATATATCAATGACTTCATAGGAGTTGACTTTTCATTTTTCTGATTTATTTTAAATTTATTTTGAATATTTTGATATAAAAAAAATAAAATATTCTTATCACAACAACAAACCACGTCGGTGTTAATAAATTGTAGACGTTGTAAATTGTAATAGGCGACTAAGTTGTTAAAATGACGTCGTTTAAATGAGAAACCATGGCGGCTATTTAACTATCCGACGTAAAATATATATTCCACGACTTAACCGCTGTCGTTATAAAGTACTACCCTGAACCCTTAAGAAATTGAAGATGTTGTAAACCATAAACGACTCAATTGTTCAAAGAACGTCGTCTAAATATCCTTTTACGTCGTATTTGTTTAAAAAGAAACAACAAAATACGACGGTTTTTGACTTTATTAGGTCGTTGGAAAAGTATTACACGTCGGTTATGCAATTTGTATGTTTGTTTTTTTTTTTAATTTAAGAAAACCTCAACAAATTTTTACATTATATATTATAGACAAAATTTGTACATTATACATAAATATCAAGTGTTCAATAATTCCCCTGTTCAATAATTTGGCAAACAAACTCTGCCCATTCATTCCGGACTTCATCAATTGCTTCTTGGGGTATGGCGCTTCCTGGTTTCCCTTGGCATACTGCATAAACAATGACTATTAGGGTTTATAAATAAAAAGAAATTCAATCACAGACGACGATATTTTTCATAACCGGCGTAGTATATCTATTCAACGACGGTAATTTTACATGACCGTCGTTGATAATACAAAAAACGACGTGAAATGTATGAAGGTGAAATGTATGAAGGTAATTTCTTCTTACCTTATTCTCAAGCGCCAAGGAAGGATCCATGATGATGTCCCTCATGAAGCGCATCACATAATACCCGCATTCGACACTGCTGGGTTGCTTTGGTGTGCCTGACAGAGTTTTCCAAATTACTGCTTTACGGCCTGCTCTGGCTATGTGAGAATTATATATTTTTATAGCACTGTTCACGATGTTTTTGGCCTCTTCATCGACCACACGATTTCCGGGCAGAGGATCCAGAAAATAGACGGTTTCCCTCTTTGCTCTCACAATCAGCAAGATCCAATGGCGGCTGCACAAAATTAATATAAAAACGACGGTTATTTACAAAAACGACGTATTATAATATTTCACACGACGAAATAAAGTAGCAATCGACGACATTATATATTTATCACGACGATAAATAACTACCGACGTGGTTAGTAGTTTCAAACGACTCAATAAAATAAAACACCGACGTGGTTAGTTTATATGCTGTCATTTATTGAAAATCATAAAAACAAAATCCTGTTAAGGAGACTAACCCTGGATTGTAAGGCATCATGAAAATCTGTTCACCGTCCGTCTTCTGAAGTCGAGCTGCTACCAATCGTGATCTGTCAGCTATTGTGCCAGAGTTGGCACTAACTGTAGCAGGGTCGATAAAGCCAACCATGCTGCACATATTTGCTTGTTTCAAAACATCATGTAAGTACCTAAATACATAAAATAATATAAACAAGTCAGCAAAAAAAAACACACGACGGTTATGTATAACAAAACGACGTATTATAAAATTTCACACGACGTACTGAAATAGAAAAGGACGTTATAATATATTTATCACGACGGTACATACTAACGACGTGGTTAGTTAGTTAAGACGACGCAATATATAAACCAACGACGTATTATTTTAGAATGACAAACCTCATATATACAGCAACCACAGTAGCTCCAATTTCTTCCATGCCTGCAAATTGTGTAATATCTTCAGGCGGGAGGAAGGTATCGCGTTCACGACCAAACACCTCCTTATCAATTGTAAATTGCAGGGTCTTATCCTCAGGCACGAGTGTCGTTTCCACATAACGACAAAGGGTTTTTAAAGAAGATGGCGCCTCCATATTTGAATAATCACCAACTTCAATAACCTGTTTAAAGAAATAAAAAAAATGACGTGGTAATTCAATAAAAGCGACGGTTTAAGGAATAAAACGTCGTCTGAAAAGAATTTAAACGACGGTGAAAAAACCGTCGTGGTGAATATTTTATTACGTCTTAAAAAAATTCCGCCGTCTAAGTTGTAAACAAGCGACGGTTTAAAGAAAAATATCGACGTCTGAAATTTTGAAAAACAAATAAAAAAGGCAAAGTTATGTGAACATACCTTGTCGTCATGCTTTTCTTCATCTTCTTTCTCCTTTTCTTCTTGTTTTTCTTCTTCCTTCTCTTCATCTTTTTTTTTCTTCTTCCTTCTCTTCATCTTCCTGATGTTTCCCATTTTTGGCAGTATCATCCTCAAAATGTAGGGATCTCACATCACCTCCAGAGCAGCTTGCTTTGTCGGACATTGGATTTTTGGGACTTTGGCTAATTCTTGGTTTAAGCATGCTTGGATCAAAATTGGGAATTAATTGGGAAAGCTGACTCAGGAAATGCTCCCTCTCAGCCTCTACCAATTGTTTGGTTCTAGCCTCCATCCTTAAAGCCTCTTCCCTTGCCTTAGCCTCCATCTTTTTAGTCTCTTCTTGAAGGAGAACTCTTAAACTCTCCTTCAAACGGTCGTCAAAGCTAACCCTCTGTGGTTTGGGTAAATTGAAATACTGCCTTGGGGAAATCCCAGCACCTACTACTCTCACTCTGCCTGGATGCTCGGGGCCCAAAGCCATGGTCAGCACATCATTGCTGCCATATACACTGACTTTGCCTTCCGAGACTTGTTTTTGCAATTCATCCTAAAAAAAAGATATATAAAAAAGTAAGAACAAAAAACACACGACGGTTATTTATATACAAACGGCGTATTATATAATTTCACACGACGCAATAACATATAAACCGACGTTATTATAATTTATCACGACGGTAGTTATACCGACGTGGTTAGTTTTTTAAAACGACGAAATGAATAAACCACCGCCGTCTTATGCTATAATTACAGAAAACAGAGTAGTGATTCCTGATTTAGACCTTTAACGACGTTTTTTAAAAAGTTTCGACGTGGTAATATCATTCACACGACGTGAAAATGAACCACCGACATCTTATGCTATAATTAAAGAAAACAGAGTAGTTTTTCCTATTTAGACCTTTAACGACGTTTTTAAAAAAGTTTCGACGTGGTAATATCATTCACACGACGAAAAAATATAACATAAGGCGTAATAAGAATTTTTCACAGTTTAATAAAAATTTAAAACAGAGTGAGTAGGCTTACAATTAATTTTGCTTTCTCTGCCACCTTTGGATCGGGGATGTTACCATGTTTGTCTTGTCTAGCTCTCTTCCATAAGGTAGATCGATCAATTTCTACCCCAGGCATGGTTTCCTCCAATTGATCCTCCAATCCAGCATATCCTTTTTGAGACAATCGATGATTGTACTCAAGTTTCTCCCTAATCTGTGCATGTTGAGAATGCACAGACTCAAAATCTTTGGATAACCTTGAAGCTACAAAGGCATCCCATTGTGCTTTCTCTATAAATTTATATGTTTCGGGGGGTTGGCTTAATTTCTCCTTGTCATTGGTGTATGGAAGGATATAATGCCTCGTTAGTGTAGACTTGAAATCCTTCCATTTCTTGGCAGCAGAAGCTAAAACAGAGTTCTTGCCCCCTTGACCTACCACAAAAGCCATGTCAACTGCTTCCCAAATCTGCTCCTTTATATCCTTGGGGATTTGAGACCATTTCATGTCCACAAGTGGAACTCTGGAGCGTGCCAACACACCAATGTAGCACTGCATCTCACTATGTGCTTGGCCAATTCCTTTCCCCCTTTTATTGTACTCAACAATTGGCCTCAGTTTCTGAAGTTTTCTCTTCACAACACGAGGCATTGTGCTCATACCTCGCCCAGACTTTGAATCATCAGAGATTGTTGTCTGGCTGGTTGGTTCTGTCTCAGCAGATGATGAAGCAAACTTCATCTTCTTCGAAGACTTCATCTTCTTCGAAGACTTCTCTTGAGGAGCTACCATTCCAAGCTCCTTACCTCCATTTTTTTTGGAGCCAGAATCCTTACTTTGGTGTTGAGAAACCATTTTAACAGACAAAACTGCAAGTGAAAATATTTCAGGAAAAGATTAAGAACACAAGCGACGGTTATTAATAAAATACGACGTATGATATGATTTTAAACGACGCAATGAAATAATCTCAGACGTAATAAATGTTTAAAACCATTATTTATATAACATCGTGGTATTTATGTTCACACGACGTCAATAGTAATATACCGTCGTCTATATAAGGATCCAAAACCCTTCTTTCTTTCTCTGTGAATGTTTGATTGCAGATCAAAAACCCTAAAATACCACGTCGTGGTATTAACATTCACACGACGTAAAACAATAAGATATATTGTCGTCTATATTAGATACCAACCCTACTTTCTTTTTCTTTATATTTTATCAAATTAGGGAAAAACAAAAACCATTGTTCAGAGAAATCAAACCTGCAATTAAACAAGCAAAAAAAAAAAAGACTATAATTTTAAAAACAACTTTGTCAATTTTCAGACGACGCTAGAACGACTGACGAACCGTCGTGGTCTACATATTTAACCACGTAAATAAAAAGCTACCGTCGTCTTATTTAGTTGAGGTAGTTGTCTTCAAAGTTGGAAACTTTCCCTCTTTGTCTGTATATTTTATCAAACTTGGAAAAAAGTAAAATGATTTTGGCCAGAAAAAAGGTAAAAAGATTTTTCAAACAAAAAGCGTATGAGCATGCAAAACAGTAACCAAAATAGTGAAAATGAAAGCTTACCTTTTGCGTGCAATGAAAGCAAGAGGAAGACGCGATGTTTAAGTTCAGAGGCGACGAAGAAGACGAGAGGAAGACGATGAGATACTCTGACAGTGCTCTGACAAGGAAAAAAGACAAAAAGTTTTATCTGGGAGATTGAAATTTTTAATCGGGTTTGGAAACAGTGCATGTGTAAGTCAGGTAGGCGAAAAGTTGCTTACATATAAAACCATTTCAAAAAAATAATACGGCGGTTACATATAACTACGACGTATAAATTAAAAAATACGACGGTAAATTTAACTGCGGACGTGGTAAATAAATACGACAGTAGTGTTGTAGGTACCGTCGTAGTAAACTCAAAAATTAAAGTACATAAGTAATAACTCGCGTCATGGTAGATTATTTAAAACGTCGTTTTTATTAATTTACCGACGTGGATTTATGTAATATACGTCGGTCATACCGGCGTTGATTTTACAATTTAAACGGCGGTTTTTTTGTAAGGACCGCCGTTGGTTTTAAAAATTTATTCTATAAATTTGTCGCTTTCATTCATTTTAGGTTTACATTTAGGGTTCCAAGTTCTTCCTCTCTCAGAGACACTGTCTCTCACATCTCAAAGACAATAATTTGGATGTCTTTCTCAAAGAGAAATTGAGCTTACTCGCATCAAATCTATGTCCACAAGAAAAAGCTTGTCAACTAGCCTTCTCACTTCCTTGATCAAGCCTGATAGGACACTTAGTGCTTTTGAATACTCCTTGCTTTCCATCAAAAGAGATGCAAGCCTGGCCTCCACTCGCTGTCGAAGGAAAGTTCGCTTCTCAGGGAAATCTGAAGATCAGATGTGCCTGATCCTCTGCTTGATTTTCTTGGCTAAGAATATCCGTCAGATTTGTGATAGCCTCTTCCTTTATCCGTAGAGCTTCAGAAGAAGAAGATGGGTTTCAAGAATGCGATAAAGAATAGAAATTGCTTCAGATGGCCTCTAAAGCATGAGCAATCGAATCAGTAGTTGCTGGGAGATATGATGAAGACATTGTCAATGCTTTGAACTATACAAGTCCTGCAGAAAGATAAAGGACCAAACTGTTAAAGAAACTGAAATTATAAATAGATTTTGCTTTCCCGAAGAAATTTTAAATTAATTCAGTTTGAAACAACGACGGTTTTTTGTTATGCCGTCATTTTTAACTAACACGACGCAATATTTGTTTTGTGACGTGGAATCTTTTCATTTAACGTCGTTAGGTTTAATATAACCGACGTGGATTTGAATTTTTAAATTATGAATAGAATTTTTTTTTCCGTGACCTTTCAGTTTATTTTTCAATTACAGTGCGTTATAAATAGAGTTTTTTTTCCGGAGGAAATTTAAAATGAAGGAAATTAATGTTCTGGAATATGTAAATTTTCTTTTTTGGATGACAGATTTAAATAAAATAAGAATATAAAAACAACGACTGTTTTTGTATTACTGTCGTCGTTTTTCGTCGTCTTAAGTAAGACTAAGACGACGTATTATATTTGTTGAGCGACGTTGATTTGTTTTTTAAACGTCGTTAGGTATAATATAACCGTCGTTGAAAATTGTCTCTCTGATTGCAAATTTGCAACGGCGTTAGGTATAATATTTGTAGATACACAAAAGCACACACATCATCAACTTCCAAAAAATTGTCTCTCTGATTGCAAATCTGTGTCATCTGTTAAGATTATGATGTGGAACAGAGTTCCATCTGGTAAGATTTCGTAACCCTTGGGATCTCAGAAAAATCTATTTATGTCGGCGGTTTTCTATATAAACCGTCGTGGTTATTTCAATTCTTGTCATTAAGTAGATCTACCGACGTAGGATAAGAAAATCAAAGAAAAAAATTGTTAACAAAAATTCTTATTAAGGCGACGGTTTAAATTAAAGGTACGACGTATAAAATGAATAAATACGACGTTAAATTTTATAGTACGATTTAAAGATAACGTCGTAGAACTATACGATAATGACGTCGATATATTTATATTTTTCGTCGTTGTACATTAATTTAATACGGCGATATTTTGTATTTTAAAGCCGTGGATTTGTTTGTAATTATACGGCGTCTTATTCGAAAACCTCGTCGTGTTATTTTATGAGTAAAAACGGCGGCTTTTATTGAAATCGTCGTCTTTACTTTCTACGTCGGTCGATTCATAACTTCTGCCGTTCTTTTTTGGCTTTGATTTTACACTGCGGAAATCTGTTTCAAATAGACGTCGGTTGTTTAATTAGGTACGTCGTTGTTTTTGAACAGCCATTTGAATCCCCATTTTTTAGTTGTCTAAGGTGGTATTACACGACGATGTTTTTAGAACCGTCGTCTTTTTAAAAACCACGACGGTTTTCACTTAGACCGTCGTTGTTTTCTGGTCGTCTTTTTCACTTTTTGTACTAGTGTAAGGTTGTATTAGATACATTTTGAGGGGCTCATTATGTCCTCCTGTGTATTTTTTGTTATCAATGAAATTCACTTGTACCGCCGAGTAATCTATCATTTTAGTAGGTTTGTACGTAAGATAAATTTAGCCCACCTCATTTTGAAATCCTGAGTCCGTCCATGTGTACACATACATGGCATAATTATAATTCTCAAATAATATAACTTTGTTTAGATAGTTGAGAAAACTACTAAGAAAAAGATTATAAAGATTTACTATGTAACCAAATCTTAAACCCTAGCATCAACGAAAGTTAGTCAATGCCATCGATCAACCACGGAAGCTACTCCAAATAGGGATAAAAGTTCTCTACAGGTGGGAATTGCCTTTGGTAAGTATCGTACAGACTTCTTTCAAATGCCTTCAAGTTGTACAAGTCGTCTGGATGGATAGTTGATTCATCAATGTATCTAGACTCGAGCAGACTGTCAGGCAACAGTGGCATGGATGAAGCTCTAGCACCAATTGCTTGTGGGTGCCCAATATTTGGATAACTGGGCACTTCATTCCTGCGGACTGCTTGCAGTTGGCTATGAACCATGCCATTATGTGAGACACCATAAACATTTTGCATGATTGAGTATTTGTTGTCAAACTCCACCATAGGATCAAAAAGGGTGCTCATCTCCATCTCCATCTCCATGCCTTCCCCATTTATAATCTGGGGCTGCGGGGATAGAGGATCCTCGACATGATTTCGAGTTTCACATCTTTTGCTGTTCTTATCAACTTTCTTATAAATTCTACAGAATACCCAATTATCCAACTGCAAACAGCATAACTTCTTTTTGTAATAACTACGTTCTTTTCACATTTACAGACGTTAATACTTGTTTTGCACGTCGATAGGGATCATAAACGTCGTGGAATATGTATTAACCAGACGGTTTATTTTAACATACCGTCGTGGAAGATGTTCTAAACGACGGGAAGTTAATATTTAGCGTCGTGGTTACTCTGTGTTACGTCAGTACATGGGGAATTTGTGGCATGTTATTTGCTTTAGACGGCTCAAGGTTCTAAAAGCACCGTCTAAGGTTGTCGAAGTTTTCCTTTTTTGCTGTTTTTATAGTAAATAGATGTTGGTTTGTGTTTAGAGATGACGTAGTATATTGTAACAATGTCGGTAATTTATTGTCATGGTTTTATGCATCAAAAGATGGCGGTCAATTTCACGACGGTGGATTCCCGTTGTCTATTGCGGTTTTTTGTAGTAGTGAGCTTTGCGTTAGAAGCCATTCTTGATTTCCCTACACACCAATATTATACATATGGATCATTACATACCAAAATTTGATACCTACTTTACTCAAATGAATAATTTTAAGCCATTGAAAGATATGTATATACACAATGACAAAGCAATAAACACACAATATAGAGGCAGATCAAGGTAATAGGCACGAGATATATCAATGATAACAGTACAATAGAGAGGAAATAGACACCTTATATGCAATACATAAGTTGTATATGTGTGTCATGACAGAAAAAATAAAAATTCCTTCTACCTGGTAGAAGTTGTTGATCCCATTTCCTTCTGTTAAAGAGAAGCATAAGCTAAGTAGATACATTCTTGTGCTAGGAGTAAATCAGAGCCATCGTAGACCTCACAATGGTCTCAGCTTCACGACATGTATCACGATAGAGATAAACAGAAAGAGGAGAAGGAAAAGAGAGTGGTTTCGATTTGGGACTAAAAGAGAGAAGAGAGAGCATCGACAGTGATTTCAAAAGCGAAAATGAACAAGTGTGCAAAAGAGAATAAATGGGCAATAGGTAAGTATTTATAGATAGTATTGCAAAAGTGTCCATTGGAGGGTGATATTTGGAGAATAAAATTTGGCCTCAATGGTATTTAGAGCTATTTTCCACAAAACAAAACAAAATGTCACCATATTTACAATTGTGGAGTTAAAGAAACAAGAGAGACATATATCTGACAATTGTCCTTAATGGATTTCACTCGTTTGCGGTGTTGTATACGAAGAATATTATCTTGGTGGCCCAGTGTAGTTATGCTTGTGTGTTTCTCTTATCTTTGTCAATATTTTTGATTCATCTTAAGAACCCTTTTGTTTAATTTAATTGAAATTAATATTTTGTACGTTGTTCTCTTTAAAAATATATATATATATATATATATATGGGCTAACGACAAAAGACACCTGCAGGTTTGGGGGGATTCTCAATATGGACCCCAAGGTATCAATTTTATCAATTTACACACTTACATTTGCAACATCGTCTAATTTCATCATTTCGTTAAGTTGACCGTGTGGTCAATTGTTAAATGCTGATGTGTCCACTCTGGGACCCACCTACTAACCAACCAATTCCTAAAAAAATTTGGGAAATAGCGCTTAATGTCACTCCTTTCCAAATTTTATCTGGAAATACCACCTTTCCCCACACATTTTGCAAATATAACCTATAAATATATACTTATTGCCCACTTATGGACCAAATAACAGTTTTTGTCAGTTTTTGTTCTCTCTCAACTCTCTATTCGCTCTCTCTCTCTCTCTCTCTCTCTCTCTCTCTCTCTCTCTCTCTCTCTCTCTCTCTCTCTCTCTTGTGCAATTCTATCCCTCTCGCACAGCTCTCTCTCGCTCACACAGCCGGTCTTCTCCTAACGCTCTCTGCTTTGAATTGTCCCCATCTCTCTGTTCTGAATAACGAACCAAACCCCCACTTCTCGACCCCATCTTCTAAGTATGTCTTCCGAATATCATAAGGTCGCAGCTGCTTGCAACCTTGAAGCTCAACTCCATCGCCGACCTCCAATAGGTAGTCTTGATGGTCATTTTCTTAGTCTTTGTGGGTTTCTGTGAAATTGGTTTTATTTTGATTGCTTGGGTTTCTGTGAAATATTGTTTTATTTTGATTGCTTTGGGTTATTTTTTTGAATCTTCATGCTCATCCATCTGGGTTTTTACCATATGGATTTAGATTGCTCTGGACATGTGAATCTTGAAACTTGTGATTTTCCATTTGATGTAGTAGATTTTTATAGTCTGATTGCGATGAATCCTTGTTCACTACGATGTTATTGTTGTTGTATTGTTCATGTGTTGCTATTGTATTGCTGTTATATTGTTGTTGTATTGCCATTGGATTGCCTGTGTATTGTGGTTGTATTGCAGTGATTTGCTCATGGCTTCACATGTGTTAATGAAATGTTGTTTTGTCATGGTCAGAAATAGAGACAATTGTTATACTGTTTTGCTACAATGGAAAATGGGTAACCTCAAAGAAGATGTGCAAATGCGAAGGGGGTGACTCAAAAGGCTTAATAGTATCACGGACCATCACATTTGCTGAATTGTTGGATCGTGTGCAGAAGATTGGTAATACAAACAGCAGGAAAGACTAGGTTTGCTTAAAGTTCTCAATTTTGGTGGCCTTGAATGAGTGGAAGCACATAAAGATTGAGAACGATGATGATGTCAAATTTTTTATGAAGTACAATTGTGAGGTAACTCCTTCAAAACTAGCTCCCTTACTCGTGAGTATAGAAGATAGAGGACTAACAAATGATGTAGGTGATAGTATGCATATGACGACAGATAGTAGTCAGATGGGTCGTTCTTCAGTTGCCATTGTTGAAAGTAATGAAGTAACTCGGAATAACACAAATGTCACTGATGTGGGAGGTGATGTTGGGACAAATTTTATGGACGTGATTGATTTTAGCGAGGTGGAGGAGATGCATGGTGGTGATAATGGTACTGAAACAAATGAAGTGTCAGTGTACTCTACCCCCTTTTATTTTGGGCCACTTGGACACATCAACCCAATTGCTAATAATGCGTTTAGGAAGAGAATCTGAGCCCACTCGTGAACATTATTTGAGTGACATGGGTGAACATAACCAATACAATGCTGCCAGTGTAAGTGATGGAGAAGCATATTTGGACACAGGGTATTCGCGAAGTGATTGGAATCCGAAAATTGAAGTTGGGCAAATTTTCACTAGTAAGGGAGCCTTGTTGACCATGTTATAGTTGGCGGCATTGAGAGGCCACTTTGAATTTAAGGTGCAATTCTCTTGCACTAAGAGGTTGCTTGTGGTTTGTTGTCAACGTCCATGCTCATGGCGGGTTCGAGCATCCAGAATTGGAGAATACAACTTCATGATTGTGAAGTGTACAGTTGGCCATGAATGTGATTTGAGATTGGTAAATGACAACCATCGTCAAGCAACCGCAGCACTTGTAGCTACTTCATTGAAAAGGAAGTTGAAGGATTCTCGGACAATATACACACCAAGTGACATAATGAGATATGTGAAACACAACTTTGGTTTGACCATATTCAAAAGCTTAGAAAGTGAGGGAGTTAGCTCTAATGTCCATTAGAGGATCAGACGATGAGTTATATTATATCCTTCTAGCCTATCGCTATGAATTGGAGCGCATGAATCCCCGCACAAAGACACACATCCATACTAATGAGAACATTCATTTTATGTTTTTTTTATGGCAGTTGGCACATGTATTAGAGGGTGTCGTTCTTCCATGCGCCCAGTGATAGCCGTGGAGGCCACTCATTTAAAATCTAAGTACAAGGGTGTTATGTTTGTAGTGAATGCATTCGATGGTAATTGAAATATATCCTCTTGCTTTTGGGATTGGGGGTTTGGAGATGGATGCATCATGGCATTGGTTTTTCCCTAAACTTCATGAAGCCATTGGTGAGTGTCCCAATCTTAGTATCATTTCTGATCGCAATGTTAGCATAGAGAATGTGTGGAACAAAGTTTTTCCAACAACGAAACATGGCATATGCTTTTATCATATGAAGAGGAACATGAAACGCACTTGCAAGTTGAAAAGGCATGATAAAATGCTGATGCACTTTGAGCAGGCTGTGAAATCATATTCAATGGCTGAATTTGATCGTCATTTTTGCAAGATCAGGGGAAAGGAACAGGTTCCCGAATATCTTGAACAGGCATGGTTACACAAGTGGTCTAGAGCTCACATGGATAGATGACGCTACAATGTAATGACAACAAATATTGCGGAGTCAATAAACTCAATCCTTAGATTTGCAAGGATGCTACCAGTGGTTTATTTGATAGGGGAAATTATTAATCTCCTTATCAAATGGGTCACCGAACGTCGTGAGTTGACTTTGAAATGCACAACAACATTGTGCCCAAATTTTGACGAGAATAAGTTGAGGAAAAGGTTAGATGATGCTGCAGGATGAAACTCGTTAAACTAAATAATGTACAGTATAATGTTGTAGACGGTGATATGGACGGCCTCGTACATTTGACGAACAACAATTGTAGTTGTAGGAAGTTTCAACTTGAGCAGCTACCCTGCAAGCGTGTATTTGCAGTTTGCTGCTTCTTGAAACTAAATGTATATTCCAAGGCTTCTATTACGCTCGAAAAACCTAGTTGGATGCTTATTCGGATACCATCTACCCGATACAGCCTCAGGGAATGTGGGTTATTCTAGAAGATGTCCTTAGTCGAGTTGTACTACCTCCCATGGCAAAAGTCATTCCAGGCAGATGGAAGAAGCTAAGGATTCCCTCGCAAGGAGAGGGCACCATTACAAGAAAGTGCTCAAGGTGCAATTCCACGGGCCACAATAAAATCACCTGTAAAATCAATCTTCCACAGCGTAATGTATCTTAGACAATATGATTTGTGTTGGTTTGTTAGGTACTGTGAATTTGACTTTTATTTGTGGTGGGTTTGGTGTTATGTGGATTGTGAATTATGTTAAATTTGCAAATTTGGGTTGTATTGCTATACAACATGGTGTGTTCCCTATTTATATTGACAGTACCTGACAGGACCCGATCCCAATTCCACTTTGGACTTCGAACCAATCCCTGTACGTGTCCGACATCTGGCAACTGTCGGGCACAAAGGACCATTTTACCTTTCCTGCTACAGTTACTATTAAAACTTTCTTTGGACTCCTGCCGAAAATTCGACAGAGTCTCCCCTGTATTTTGACCAAACCCAAAATCTTCCACCTCTTAAATAAGCAAATAAATTCACCCAACAGCCAGAATACATCCAAACAACCATTCACCAGTTTAGGTTTCTCACTAACACTAGATATCAGAGCATTTTCTACTAATTACAAGATTTCAAGAACTTTTACAATAAAATCCTACGTTTCTTGGCGGTGCGGAAGCTAAGAGTGGCCCGGTGGTGGATCCTTGCGCACTTCTACGGCCTGGGGGTGAAAAACAAGTTAAAAGTGTGAGTGGACGAAAATCATATTCTTGAAACAAGTTTATAATCATCTTAACCCCCATGGTAAAAATAAAATGACAAGTAAGGCTACAGTTCGGCTGTATTCAAACACGAGGCCTTTATTTAAACATATCTAAATCTAAATCTATAGACATATATATATATATATATATATTCGGAAAGCTGAACACATATATGGAAATGTAAAACATGCATGAATATCAAGAAAACTAGTTTTAAAATGACTGAAAACAATAATTATATCAAAGTACTGAAATTCCTTTAAAATTACCACCTAATTGTACCCCTGTAAATCCGTCAATTCCCCTGGCAGGTCTCGGGCGACACGCAGTCTATCCGAGCCACAAACTGGCAGGATACAGGGGACTATGGTCAGCCTGATCCGCCGACAGGTCTCGATGACACCAAGTCAACTCGAGCCGCTCTGGTAGGATACAGGGGACCGTAGTCAGCCTGATCCGCAATCCTGGCAGGTCTCGGGGACACAGAGTCAGCCGAGCCACAAATCCTGGCAGGTCTCGGGACACCAAGTCGGCCGAGCAGCAAATCTTGGCACTCACGGTCCGAGCGTCCCCGAAACTCGTGAGGCAAAGTCAAGTGCACTGACGAAACTGAAATCAGACTAGATGTCCGTAGACATCGGTCCAACTGTGGGTAATCACCAAATAAAAATGGGTACGTGGTGGTTTTAAAATAACATACTTTTAGAAAAATCTGATCAATAACTGAAGTCTAAAGTCATGCTGCTATCTCTGCTAACATAAGGCCTCAAACTGTGTTTTCTATAACTTTTTAGCATGTATAAGTAAGCAGCACAAAACTATGGAACTATTTCTGTACTAATCTTGCTCGGAAACATAAATAAACTTATTCAAGATCAAATAATAAAATTTATTCAGATAAAAATCATTTATAAAAACTTCTTTATAAAAACTTATTTATATAAAATCAATATAAAATCATTTAGGTAAACTTATTTGTATAAATCCTTTATATAACTCATTTACATAAAATCATTCATGAAAGAAAGTCCACTCACTGGTGGTCCGAGCTAGTTGGACCCTTTGAAGGTCCCTCCTGTGGTTCGATCGGACCTCTGGTGCCTGATTAACCATAAATAATAAATTAATAAACTGCTAAATAAAAGAATTTAAATTAAACACCCTGCCCCCGGCTTCTAGAAATACGTGCACTCAATTTAAGTCACTTCTATGCCCCACATTAGCCTTTCAAACAGTTAGAACGGCCTTAAAAGACCCGAAACTATACTAAGCGATAAACCACCAGATCGGCCGATCCGGGACCCGTGGGGTCCACGATCTCCGATGGCCAATCTGGGCTTCTTTGAAGGTTCCTCATAGAGAAGGAACCATGTTCCGCGAGTTTGGTCCGAAACGGACGGTCGGATTAGTCAAAATCGCGTTATCGCTTAAACTCCAAACCCTAGCCCCGGGGTTCGCGATTTCGGAGTATCCGGGACTCCGATTCGCAATCCGTCGAATTCTACACTATCCTGAAATCATGTAGTACGACATATCCAAAATTGAGTGCGATCCAACGACTCGACGACACTGGACCCAAGGATTGCGCGATATGGAAAATCCGTTCGGGGCTCAAACGGACTCCTAATCGAGATCCGCGAAATCCTACGCACTCGTGACGACACGAGAATCACAAAACTACACATAGTCACTTCACCACCCTCACCCACGCGCCGCCACACGCGTGGGCAGATTAGGTGTCCAAAGCGATTATGGGTTGCCAGAAAAACTCGAAACCAAGACTCCAAACTCCTATCCTAGGTAAAACACCCCATTTGGAGTCACTATTGTTCTTGGACATACCCCAAAAAGTAGCCGAAAATGGCTGATCACGGCGGCCGAAGTTTGGCCGAATTTTCAAGTTGAAAATCGAGTGTTCTAGAGCCAAAATCAATCGAAACTCATACATCCATCAGTTAGAACACGAAAAATAGCTGAGAAACCATACCTTACTCGATCAATTTGGTGGAGAATTGAAGGAGAATGAAGAGCTGGAAGTTTGAACTGGAAATCGATAGAAAATGGCGGATTCCGGCGAGCTTCGGCCACGGCAAGGGCGGTGACGGGTCGGGGAAGGACGGCGGGTGAGTGGCGGTCAGTTTGGTACCAACGGCGGAGATCGGTTCGACCGGTGGCGGCCAGGGCGACGTCGAGAAGGCGCGGAGGTCAGGCAGCTATGCGAATCGGGAGGAGAGAGAGAAGAGGAGAGAGAAATGAGGAGAGAGAAGGGAGAAAGAGATAAAAATCTAACTTTTTGTCCACATTACCATTTTTTCCTTCACAGTATTTTGATCGTATTTTCTTCGTTACAACTCCGATTCGGGTCTACTCCGTGTCTACGGACTCGTTTCGCCGTGCTCTACGCAACGGTGTAAGCGAAATTGCTAAATTATTTCTTGATCAAAAAGTCCATTTTTCCCTTATTAAAATATGCGAGGGCAAAATCGTCTTTTTGCTAGAAGATATTAATCCTACTTTTTAGATATTTTGTTACTTTTTAGATATTTTGTTTTGGGCTATTACAGTATCGGTATCATATTGTAATTTTATTGCCTTGACATTGCTATTATATTGTACTATTATTGTACTGGTATTGCTATTGCAATTATGTAAACTGTGTAAGTACGAAATTAAAGGGCATGTAATGTAACTCAAAATGGATCCCCAACATTAAAGCCTTTACAACGCAATTGTTACACAGTTACCGTGATACTCCTACTACACCTTCTTTTGTGATTACAATTTCAGATGATGCATGAGGCAATGTGAGGTAAATACAAGGTGAAGTGTCCTATGTGTTTGACTGGATATAGTTGCTGAAGGAGTATTACGACTGTTAACCCCAACAGATTCCTCATGTCTTGCCAAGAACACCCTTGAATTGATGCAATGTGCCCAAGCCAGTCAAAAAGCTGGACTCACTCGTCTGCTTGATGTATGTAAGCACTCCAAGTTTCCCAACATCTCCCCATTGATTCCATGATCTGGCCCAATAAAATCCACCACTTGGTTGGTCACAACCACCGCCACCCCAAACTTACTTGCTAAAGCCTTCAATGTCCCGGATATCATGAAAAATATTTCAGACCGGCGTTTCAAATATGTCGGTGTTCTTTCATACTGTGATCGGAACAATGCAGCAATGGAATCAATGACAATGAGCTTCACAGGTAACCGGGTGTGATCAATGGCAATAAATGCTTCTATGTCTCGAAGGACATTGATCAATTGTTGTGTATCATGAACACCTTGAACATATATGCCTTCCAATGGTCCAACCGCATTAAGTTGGGGTATGATGCCTGATAAAGGTTGGCTACTTGTTGCAATCAACGAAATGAGAAGCTAAATTCTGTGAATATGTAGAAGGAGGAGTCCCCTAGTCCGCCATGTGAGGGTGGGAGTTGAGCTCTTACCATTAGTTGGAGACAAAGTTGCGTCTTCCTGAAACCGCTTTTCCCTACCAATTCTATTATGGAGTTGCAAGGTATCCCACCGCCCAAGTAGCCATCTAGTATTGGGCATCCGATGGATAATTTAGAGGTTGAAAGAGGAAGGAGCATGAGGTTTTGTGGTGTCATTTTTTGTAATTTAGGGGGGATGTGATGGTGGTGCAAGGCATGAATTATATATATAGAGTCCATATTGAAGGTGTGTAATGTAGCCCATATGTCTTTTAAAGGATGTATAAGTCAATCAAATGGTAAAGTCTGATGCAATACCTACTGCAATAGGATCCTATTGCTACTGTATTGTATTGCCATTGCACACATGTGTATTGTGGAGTTATTGCCGCTGTAATCGTTTGAACTAGACAGGGATAAAGCAAATTGTATACGCACAAATACCAAAAGAGGCATCATAATTCCATCAAATTCAATTTTGAAACTTACATAATACAACAAGAGGCCACCTCATAGTTACATAATACAAAAAGAGGCCACCTCAGTTCCATTTTACAGGCTCTAAAGTCATATTACAAGTTAAAAGTTTCCTGCTGTTGACACATTCGGAGTTGTATACTCTTCAATTGCGGTGACCGCGACCCATAAAATTCAGGATCCCGCCCATAGTGATGTTGTCCCAGTTTCCTTTTAGATCCACTATTTTTGCAAACTTGCGAAATAGTTCGAATCCAGTTTCCACTTGTTTTTGCTTTAACTATGTCATTTCATCAGATTCCTTGAATACCATAACTGCAGTGGCAGGGGCATTTTCAATTTTTACTTTCATACCCTTAATATGTAGGAGATGCATCCGGGCATGATAACAAGAACGAATTGTGCGCTTTTTTGTGACCCCTCACCTAGCTTGGCCCTCCAAAAATTTTAAAGCTATGTCTGCATGGAGATTTTTCCAAAACATGGTATTGCCTCGACATTGCTGCATGCCACAGACCAAGTCTGCAGTCAGTGAATTTGTTGACTTGACTAGTGTTTCAGTCTCCCCTCCTTCAATAATTGAAAGCATTGGGTTTGGTGTGAGGTTAGAGTGCATGGTTTTGGGTATTTATTGTGGGTTGGTGTGGGACTTAATTGGGGAAAACTGGGACTTAATGCGATGTGAGTGAAATGAGTGAGGAAGGTAATGGCTACAAGCTGGAGTTAATGTGATGGAAGTTTTCTCTTCATACAGCTGGGTTGAAGTTTAATATAGGGAGGTATTAATGAGCTAGAGTAAATGAGTGAGTAATTGGCGAGAGGGATTGGGGGGAGTAATTGGCAGGATTTATTGGCAGGAGTTATTACCCAATTGCCTGTATGACTATTTTCCAGTATTTGTAATTTGGAATTTCCCAATTTCTTAGTTTTCCCATTTTTGTATTTAAAGAATTTGCCTAATTTGGAAAATTTACCAACTTAATCAATTTGTCCAGTACGGTAATTTTCCTATTTCCCATTTTGCTATTTCAATTGGTTTCCAATTTTCCAATTTTCCAATTTCGTATTTGCCTAATTTCCTTTTTCTATGTTCCAATTTTCTATGTGGCAATATTCGTATTTTCTCACATTTCTAATTTTATTTGCAGTGCTTTGTATGTGTTTTTCGGGCATATAATGTTTTTATTGCCTTACACATTGCTTCGCTCTTCATTTTTGTATTCTACTACTGTGTTGTTTTCCTTTATGTCATTTGGAATTTTCATATTTTCGTTGTTCTTTATATTTTGTCATTTTCAATCTTTGTCTAATTTGCGTAAATTCGAAATTTGGCAATTTCCTAATAAGGTATTTTTTTCGATTTTCCAATTTTGCAATTTCGTTTTGTATTTTTTTTCAAATTTTCAAAAATTGCTTAGTTACATCATTTTTTGCCTTAAATCCACAATTTCCAATTTCCCACTAAGGTTTTGTTATTTTCTTTGCAATCCAATTTTATTGCTGTTATTCTAATGCTCTAACTTACAGCCAATGAGTAAATGGTGTACAGTGCATTCCCATCAAATTAATGTACCAACTACGTACCCAATTTCCTTTACTATAGAGATCTAACTAACTTCTTCATAGAATATAAATTAGACAAGTTGCTTTATATAACAGAAGCATAGGCATATTCTTAATGTGAGGTTTGGGAAAGGTAATTATTCTTAGCTTACTCAAAGGCAAACATTCTCCAGCAAAGGTGACCATATTGTTGTTTACAAGTTTTGATAAGTAAAAACTGCATATTTAATCTAACGTTTTATTTTTTGCAGACTGGAGCTGTGAATTGTCCCCACCAATAGTTAAAGATGTCGGATGTACGCCCACCAAACGAACATATCAGTTACCGGGAGACTAGCCGTGGCATGTGCCATTCCCATCTCCACCTCTAACTCCAAATCACATTCCCACTTCATCTGGAAGTGAGGCTGAGAGCAATGATCCGCTTGACAAAATCTCTGTCGTGAAGCATGACCTCCAATATTCGTCTAAGGCAATGGATTGGTGGGAGAGCAAGTGTGATATTCATGGCCAAGTGATGGGAAACTTGGCCAACAAGTTGAACAAAGCATATGCTGGAGACATGAAGCGAACTCTAAAAGCAATAAGTCGGAGCAAAGAGTTAAGAGTCCCTCAAATTAAAATTGGAAGAGACAAAGAAATACGTTGTCCAACAATTCACAAAATTTGAAGAATAGAACCATGAAATGGTAAAATGTTTCAACAACAGCTTCAAGATGTTCCGAGATTATGCTTCGATCATCTCACCATACTACAATTGGAGCAAAATTGATGTAGTTGGTGTCTGGCAGGTGCTAAATATGGGTGGATAGAGAATGGCTCACCATAGCCTCATGCATGTAGCGTGGATGAAGGCCAAAGACATGGATCTTTTGATGGACCTCTAACAATTTGCATTTGGCATGTTTGTGCAGCTGGGTGAGGGTAAGTGCTGGTTCGCTTCATGTTGTGGTGGGTGATGCGATGTGAACGTGTTGCCTTCGTTTTCCCTTAGCGGGATAGTATTGTTAGGGTTGGGTGGCAATTTATTTTGAATGTCTAAATTGAAGGTAGTCTGAAATAGATGTATGTGTATTGACCTAATATTGCCACCCTATTGTATGTATTTTGCGTCTGCTGGTACTCATAAGTGCGCCACTTGTTTGTTTATTCTGTTATTGTAACCCTATATTGTCTATATATTGCATAACAACAATGGGCCACTGTTATACCTTCAGAAAGAGAAAGTATAGATCTGTTTATATATCGAGCTGTATGGAATAGTTCAACTAAACAATGTAAACAATAAGTATGCTAACAACGACGGCAACTCCAAAACAAAAGCACAATTTGAAAACCGAATCAGAAGTACATCCATAGTGGTATCGATTAGACGTACTACCCAATTTCATTTCACAAAATGAAAATTTATGCATATTCCTACTCCAAAATGAGTACAATTTATCTGCCATGTCTACGA